>NC_051270.1:15917914-16097914 GCF_015220745.1 Sebastes umbrosus
TCAATATTGGAGAGGGAAAATAAATCATCCAGTGCAGACTCTGATCATGGCAGGGTGTAGACATGCATCTGAGGACTCTCCGTCTTCTCCCTCTCTGTAGCACTTTACCACTTACACTTCACTTGTTCTTTTCATCTGCTGCCCCTACCCGTCCGCTGTTACGCTCATCTCTTGCTCTCTTGTTCTGATTCGCGTCTGTCTTTTGCTTGCTCTGTCTGGTTTGTATTGCTTACCAGCTTTATCTTTGTCTGCCCGGGTTTTTTTAGTTGTTTTTTTTACATTTTGCACGACTGTCTCTCTCTCTTTCCCTATTTCTTTTTTACATTAACCCTTTCTCAGTTTCTCTCTCTCTCCCCACCCATTTTAGTTTTCTGCAATTATAACATTCTGAACATACACACACTCTGTTAGTTCTGTGTGAAGTATAACAAACCTTAAGCATGCCTGCGTCCTGTCACCACAGGAGCTAGTCTATTTCTCTTTGCTCCCAGCTAATTGGTTGGACCGTGAGAGAGACAGGCTGGAGAGGTGGCCAGATTTGACAGTGAGTGTGTGAGCGTGTGTGTGTGTGTGTGTGTGTGTGTGTGTCAGATGTCCTCTGGCATGCCTCAGAGAGCTAATCATAACCACACTGCAGAGATTAATGAAGTCAAGAGCAATCAGCCCTGACACACAAACAGGGACACACACATGCACACACACAGGAATGTATAGTAGTTCTGGCTCAGATACATTGGACCTTGTTTAGTTGAGGCAGTGACATGTGGAGTGACTTAATGATTAATTGAATCTCTTCTTGTGTGAACATCTGTACCTACATATGTTGCTATTGTCAAAGTTCCTCCTCGCATAACTTGTGCTCAGCCCCTCTGGAGAAGTGTTTTTTAATTCCCCTGGAATTAATGCATACCATATTGTATGGGGAAATACCAACAGAGGATATTTTACCATGGCTACAGGATACAGTATAATGCTGGACAGATGCAGGGTTGAAGAACTTCTGATGCAACAGGACAGATTGACAATGTTTACTATCATTATACATCTAATGTAATACATCTAATGCCTTCCCTGGTGCATGATAGATGGAGGATTGGATAACTCTACAGAACCTAGAATGGATGGGATGTCAGAGTATCTGTGTTACCTTCAACACCAGATTGAATCCTGTGATGACAACATAGACTATATATAAGAAGTGGACGTAGTCACCGTGACGTCACCCACTGGTTTGTGGACTGCTGTTTTGAAGCCTCAAGTTCCGCATTTTGGCTGTTGCCATTTTGTGTTTTTTTGCAGCCAGAAGTGACGCGAGTGGGCGGAGCTACAACCGAATGTGGAATAAGACATTTTTAGGTGACCAAAAAGGTTATAATTAACTTTCATAAACTGAAAACACACTATGAAAGGATTAAAGTTATAAGAAGAAAACACGGACAACTCCCAGCTGTGGTAACAACCTGCCAATCACAAGGTAGCCACGCCCTAAAGCATACCCTGCTTTATGGTCTATTTGACTCTAAATAGGACCATAATTTACTAAATGAACATCACGCTGTATTGAAAAAGACTTGAATCTAGTGATTGAGACCATAAACTCATGTTTACAATGTTTACTGAGGTAATAAATCAGGTAAGAAGTAGGGTCATTTTCTCATAGACTTCTATACAATCTGACTTCTTTTTGCAACCAGAGGAGTCGCCCCCTGCTGGCTATTAGAAAGAATGAAAGTTTAAGGCACTTCCTCATTGGCTTCACTTCTCAGACCCGGAGGTTGCCCACTGGTTGACAAGCATCATTGTTTTTGAAGTATGCTTGGGCAAGGAATTGAGTGGTTGATTTACCAATAACTTTCTCAACAGCTTTTAAAGACATGAATGGTGAAATCTTTTGTTATTGTTTCTTAGGAGTGAACAGGACAAAAAGGCTCCCATGTCTGTCACATGTTCATAGAAAAAGCAGGAAAGATAAGTTAGCAGTAGTTCACAGTGGGGTACTTTAAACGTCTTAAATGCTTGCTCGCTCTGCTATGTCTACTGGGCTGGCTCTCCCTTCCAAGCAAGATCAGCCTGGTCAACACCAAGAAGTTGAGAATGAAGCACCAACAACCAGAAGCTACGCAAGACATGTCAACCACCTCACATTATTTTAAGTCTGGGCCTCAGGCAGGTGGTAATGGCAGTGGACTTATCTAGCTGGGGGCGCATCTGCCTTTGGGCCAGGAGGTTCCCCAGACGCTGAGTCTCCCCCCCGCCCAATTACACACTTTTAAGGGGTTGGCTGTGAGTCCTGCCTCGGGGACTCCAGGACCACAGCCACCATCTGCAGACCCTGCTCCTATAGTTGTCAGCCACAATGATGACATCATCTGCGTAGGCTGCAGAAAACACCTTGTGGTGAAGTTATTTTTCTGCGCTCCACAGAGAGGACCATGCAGGCATCTCCTTCAATATTGGTACTCTAGAGCTGGCCCCAGTGCAGTCTGGTCTGATAGCTGCTGGTCCATATTCACTACAACTCGGTTCACTTTCTTTTGGGGATTACAGAAGCACATAGTGAGTTGTGCACCTCAATTGGATTATTAAAAACACAAACATGCAGTCAGAGAGGAAACTAAATGAACACTGGCCACTCCAACTTCACTTGTCAGTAAATTACAGGCTACAGGTGTACTGGTGACATCCATGGTCAGAGTCAAACAGACTTCCAGCCTCTCTACAAGTTCGATGAATAGCAAGAGCACTAATTACCAGCTGAAGGCAGCTGCGACTCTAACGCCATGCCAGTCACTGTCTCAAATTCCAGACTAATACCAAAACCACCACACCCCACTGCCACAACAACCATCATCCCTGTGGATGGATAGAGCTTTTTTCTTCCTGAAACATCATGTAGTTGCTCGGCTCGTATCTGACCAGAGAAGGAGAGAAACAAGAGGGGGCAAAAAGGTACATTACATTCCTCTGTTTCAGAGCACGGGGCTTTCAGCTCCTCATGAAGACCTTGACCTTTGGCCCCGATGGGCTTTTGTGCATGATTCACGGGCTGCAGAGGCCCCTGATCCCATTTATCTGTTTGTGGTGTGTGTGTGGGTGTGGTTATGGCGTGCGCACATGTGGGAGTATACATTATATTTGCTCTTAAGTGTGCAGGTTTGTACGTGTGTATGTGTGTGCATGCTCAGGTAGAGCCAGTTTTGGTTGTGCAATGTTAAATTACACAATTACAGTAGCTAACTTTTCATACTAGACATAAACATAAAGAACGTTTATAATCCGTTAGGAGGGATAAACCTGAAGAGCAACAAAAATGTTGTTGTCCTTGAATGTTGGGTGTCATATAAATGATGTTGCCTGGTAATTCCTCAGTCTTGCTGTAAGACAAAGGTTAACCATGTTTGGCAGTTTATTTTGTTTTTTTTTCATTTTGTTTATCATATGAGACAGTGTATAGTGAACTGTGGTGGTTGCATGATGCTTGCTTTTACACAGATTGCTCTCTACACTCGACTCAGGCCATGCTTTGAATGTGAAGTGCTTACTGGTTGCCAGTGACCACACTATAACACGCATCAACACACTTGCATTTGTGGTTCCCTGTGTGTGTCCAAAGAACTTTGACTGGGTTTGGCCTTTGTCCATTATCCCCACTCCCATTTACCGCTAACTGATTGCCATGATTGGACTATTACTTTCAAATGATTTTGTAAAGTATGTTGTATAAATGTAAAGGTAGATGGACTGGATTACTCCAAATAAAATAACGAAACCATTACTTCATATGCTTTTTTCCAATTTGTTTGCAGGTAAAAAATGTTATGAAATAAAAAGAAACATTTACTTTAATTTCATTATCTATATAACACAGCACACCAACTTTTAAATTGCAGTACCTAGTAACTACAGAAAGCTCTAATAGTGAACATAGTATAATCAGATTACTGTAATAGAGATATATTGTCCAGTACACTCTCACTCTGCCCACTCACATACAAAAGCCTCATTCATCACAGAAGCAATCTAACTTTCAAATCAACAGAAATCAGCCCTGGCCACAGGTGACTGGCCTGGCCAAATAGCCTTTTACGTGTGTGTGTGTGTGTGTGTGTGTGTGTGTGTTGGCCTGTGTCTTTTCTTGTGGATCAGACAATTTAGACAGAGGGCAGGGGTGTCCAACACTGAAGGCCTCATGATTGCACTTTGCAAAGTAGCCCACATTTCTTGTTTTTATTCCCATATTATTCCCCAGCCAAATAGAAGTCTTAAAGGTACAGTGTGTAGGATTTGGCGGCATCTGGTGGTGTGGTTGCAGATTGCAATCAACTGAGTAACTCCCATTCCAAGACAGCTGTGACATGAGTCTCAGAGTGCAAAATCGTGGCAACGCTGTTCGCCTTGCTCAAAGGCCATCCTTACCATAATAACACTCTTCAGGAGCAACGGACATCAGACGGTGGCTGGCGGTACCACGGTTTTACACTCTGCGGCTCATGTTATCGCAGTTTCACAAGCATGATGGAGAACTACGGTGGCCTTCAGGTAACATAAAAACACAAAAGTCTCTCTCTAGAGTCAGTGTTTGGTTTGTCCATTCTGGGCTAATGTAGAAACATGGCGGAGCAACATGGCGTACTCCATGAAGAGGACCCGCTCCCTTTATAGATTTGAATGGCTCATTCTAAGCCAATGAAAACACAACAATTCTTAGTTTCAGGTGATTATACACTAATGAAAACATGTTTATGAATATTGTATTCCATTTCTGCCAATAGATCCCCCAAAATGTTGCACACTGTTCCTTTAACATATTTGTCAAAATATAATATGTTGTATTTATTATAATTTATTTAATGTCAGAGGACAGCGGTGGACCCTAAAACTTTAACAATATAAACCAGTAGGCCTATTGCTAATTAGTGGATTATCATGATGGAATTATTAGGGTTTAAATTGTAAAACATGAAAAATGTAACTCAAACGGACAATGCAACATACAGCAGCAGTAGACAGATATGTACAAAAAATAAAGAAAGGGATGGAAACCAACCCATGGCAATGGACAGACACAAAGAATGATGATGATATAGAAATAGATGGAGACAGTAAAAGAGACAAAAACAGCAAAAACTAAAAGACCTCCAGAGACCGAGACAAAGACAGCTAAACCCTGAGCTAGACAGAGCAGAAACCAAGCAGTTGGTGCTAAGGCAAACAGTACATCATTTACAGGCATTACCATACCAACTGATAGCAGAGTGAATGTGTAAACCTGATGATGATGGGCTTGTCTCTTCACATGTCAGAGGCAGCAGCAAAGGTCACTGAGCACCGAGGAAGTATGAGGCTTTTAGGGAGGAGGAAAACACTAAATACTCCTAATCCCCCGTTTATTTGCCGCATGGATGGTTAAAAGCTACTCTC
Source organism: Sebastes umbrosus (assembly GCF_015220745.1). Classification (NCBI taxonomy): domain Eukaryota; kingdom Metazoa; phylum Chordata; class Actinopteri; order Perciformes; family Sebastidae; genus Sebastes; species Sebastes umbrosus. The sequence goes on from NC_051270.1 coordinate 15,923,336, forward strand.
GGCCTCATAAAATTAAAACCAAGTGTGCAGCGGACTGTGGAGAAGAGGCACGGATATAGAAAGATAGCAAGAGAGGAAGGGAAGAGGAAAGACTTAGATGATGAGGCGAGAAAGACAGTGAGATGGAGAGAGGAAGGAGAGAGGGAGGAGGAGAAGTGTGAAAAAGGAGAAAGGGGGAATTGAGAAGCGGTGATGTGCAGCTCCAAAACATTCTTTAGCAGAATGAGCTGTCACCTGTACCTCCTTTGCCTGGCGATCTATGGTTCACACCGGCTGCCTTTGATTAATACATCCCACCTAAATCATCGAAAGTTCCCCTTTCCTTCTTCCCCATAAAATGCAATACACAACACAAATCAGCCCCTTAAACAGTGCAGCCGGATAACAATCGGAAAATAATGCATCTTACCTGGGCCATCCCGATAAATTGTTCCTTATAACACCCTCCCTTAAACCAAAATCAATTCATTCGCCTCCCATTTTTATTAAAATCCCCAGTAATAAATCTTCCCCCAATGTTTGTTCATCTGTTTTTTGATACATTTATATCACTTTCAGTTCTGCTCCAGTGTTTCCCCTGCCTCTGCAGCGTAAAATGGGAAAATCTATTTGGGGCCAATAGAATAGTTAAAGGGGTGTTATGGGTGCCTGTTCTTGTGGTGAAAATGGGTGTCAATTTGTGTGTGTGTGTGTGTGTGTGTGTGTGTGCGTGTGTGCGTGTGTGTGTGTGGTGTGCGTATGTGTGTAAATGGAATCGATAAATGTGGCAGTGTGGTGAGTAGATAGCACTCTTCCTCTTGCCTCTCTGATTAACCCACACAACTGAAAACCTGACAGCAATATAACAATATTAAAGGGTGTGTGTGTGTATGTGAAGGTGTTTGTAGGTGTGTGGGTGTGCACGTGTGTACCAAGTTCATTTAAAACTGTCTTTGTCTTTTCACAAGAGAATGTCATGTTTACGTTTGTGAGTGTGGTTGCTTTGTGTTTGTGTGTGTGTGTGCAGTGTTGAGCTTATCTATGTATGTGGCTGCATCTTTTTCCTGCTTAATGTTTGCAGTGTTTTACTGGCAGTGCTCCTCCTACTGCACCGGTGACATTAAAAACAAGAGTTTCAAGTTACAAGTTTCCAAACTCCATTTCTATCAGATGACTGAAAACACAACCCGGTCTCACGGGAAGGACGTCATGAGGACGCATTTTAGACTTTTCATATGTCATTTGTACGCCGCTTTTTGCCTGTTATTTGTATGCCATGCAACAAAACTACGGTAACGACCATAGTCAGGATTAGGTAACAAAACCAATTAGTCAGGTTTAGGAAAAACGTCATGGTTGGGCTGAAAATACAGTAAGTACGTAAACTAAGTGTAATACTTACGGAAACAACGTAGCACAAGTACAGAAAACACGGCACGAACGTCATTAAAAAACATGTGACAAACGTCACTAAAGTAATTTAAAAAACAAAGTCCTGTGTTTGTTGGACACATCCACCTCACCTCTGGCCCGTCATAAGTAACGTCTTTCTCGCTTTTTATTCTACGTCACTAACTCTAATAATTTATACACCGATGTGTTTATGTTGCAGTCAGTACAGGATACATGGCGAACAAATGACACGGAAAATCAAGAAAGGTGTATTTATTGCATGTTAAATGCCTTGCGCATTATCATGTCATTTAAATGCCTTTTAGGGCAAACAGGTTTGAAAACAAGGGATAAACGAAAGAAAGAAAAGAAAGAAAAAGACACAGTGATATATTTGGAGGGTTAGTAGTTTTCCGACCAGGAATACATAGCAATTCCATGACGAATCAGCACTTTCCTTTATTTTGCCATATATTTCAGTCACCCAAAATGTATCACCTCTATTTCTTACTGTTCATTAAGTTACACCTTCAAACAACATTATTTTCTGTTAACATCATCCTTATACTCATACAAGGTCATAACTTCACTCAGAGTGGCAATACTGCTGAGTAACATTAATTATGGTCTGTCCATAAAGTGCCGAGTGTACACTTTGCACATATTTGTTGTTTTCTCAATAATGTCATTGTTTTACCCCAGTTTCCATGAGTAATCAAAAGCTGACTGTTATTTTACCTAACAACACAAAAATACACTTGGTGCTGCAAATTATGCTAAACTTCAGTATGATTTCAACTTGACTGAGCAAGTGTTAGACTTCACTGTCCAAATTGATGCTGTGTGATGACAGTCAGCTACAGAGACAAACCCACATAGTGACTAATAGGACGGAAATAGGAACACAGGACTTCGTCGTCTGTTGACCTCTTGCTACCAAAAGTACTCAGATCTTTTACTTAAGTAAAAGTACCAATACATTAATGTAAAAAAATTACTCCTTTACAAGTAAAAGCCCTGCATTCTAAATTTTAAAGTAAAAGTTAAATATCTAAAAGAGTAAGAGTACTTGTTCTGCAGAAAACTGACAGATACATTATTATATTTGACATTTACTGTAACTACCTTAGAGATAGGTAAGTTTAGTTTAGTCTAGTGGTGCCCAACCTAGGGGTCAGGCCCCCTCACAAGGGTCACAAGATAGATCTGAGGGGTCTTCATGATTGGATAAAAGAAGTTTTCTTATTTTGGACTTTTGTCTAATCTTAGTTTTTTTGGTGAAATATTGAATAATTTACTTACTAAACAAAGTTCTGCCTCCTTGTTCACTGTCCGGCTATTTCTGAACTTTGTCTGTATTTATTTCACCACGTTCTAATCACAATCTATCTGTTTGTGGCAGGGTAATGATGGACGACGTAAGAATTCAGACAGCCGAATACAATAGGAATACAATACAATAAGCTTCATCGCCTGCATTGTCTCATTTGTTGGGTGATCAATGAACGCTTCGCAGAGTGCTGGATCAGTTGGTGCTGAGAAACGGAGAGATGTGCTGTGATTTATTCTAGGTGTTAAAAAATAATTTGTTTGGATTGATTAACGTTAATTAATTATGCTAATTGAGCAGGATGAAAACAGATGTCGAAAGTGCCCTCCTACTCATCCCTCGGTAAAACCGGGCCTTTAATTACAGATGCTATTGGTTTATCTAAAAATAACTCATAACACATGCAAATGTTTGCACACAGTACACACATGGACACGGACAGACACATACACCCTCACCAGCATATATGTATGTTCACACTGACACAGAGTACAGGACACAAGGCTTTTAGTTTAGAGTTTAGTTTAGATTGGATGAACTTGGAGATCATAAATCTTTTTTTTAATTTTTTATCCTGTGATGTTACTGAATCATTGGTTATTCAACATGAGTCTGGTCTGTCACACTTTGGAGGTGATATTCTGAAGTTTATCTGTTTTGTTTGTTTTTTTTACCTTGGCTATGTATAAATCTCTTTTGTTTAGAAAATAAAAAATTTGAAAATCTCAGACTTTTGTGACTTAGCTTTAAGACACTGTAACAGACTCCAATGCATAATGATGGGCTCCAAAACTGTCTTGCTTTTCAACCCAGTCTCACGGGAAGACGTATAAATAGCACGACATTACACAGAAATTGTCATGAGTTTGCATTTTAGCCTTTTCGCGTGTCATTTTTACATACAAACGTCCGCAGTTAGGTTTAGGCAACATAACCACTTGATTAGGTTTCGGAAAAATATCAAGGTTGAGCTTAAAACAAGTGCATAAACGTCAGTAAAATATGTACGGAAACAACTTAGCATAAGTACGGAAAACACGTCATCTGGCGTGGAGAGGAGGACGTGTTGCTCGGGCTCTATCTGGTTGGCGTGGAGAGGAGGTCGTGTTGCTCTGGCTCTATCTGTTTGGTGATGCCGGGAAGCTGCTTGACATCCTCCTGGATCCACCTTCTCACATATGTTCACATTATATGTATTATTTTTTGTCATATGGATTGTTTCTGTTGTATTTCCATTATGTTGTTACTCTGTACACACAACATCTATTGCATATCTGTCCATCCTGGAAGGGGGATCCCTCCTATTCCTCTTCTTGAGGTTTCTTCCATTTTTCTTTTTTCCCTGTTAAAAGTTTTTTTTTGGGGCGGGGGGTTCCTTATTTGATGAGAGCGTCACACTGTAAAGGACAGAGGGTGTCATATCCTGTACAAATTGTAAAGCCCCCTGAGGCAAATTTGTGATTTCTGATTTTGGGCTATACATAAATAAAATTGACTTGACTTGATGACAATCATCATATGACAAAAGTCATTAACAGAACTTACAAAATAAAACGCCGGTCTTGAACACCGATCTCCTGGTTAAAAGTCCAGTGTTTGTTGGACGCATCCCGCTCACCATAAGCAGTCTTTCTCACTTTTTATACTACGTCACTAACTCTTACCGTAGCATAACACGTGGATGCGTTTACATTGCAGTCAATACAGGATACATGGCGTAGATATGACACGCCAAACGCAAGAAAGGCATTTCTATTGCACGCTAAATGCCTTGTGCATTATCGTGTCATTCATTCAGGCTGTGCTTTTCTAAAAACAAAAACCTATACCATCATAATAATTTGAAATAATCCGTTATTTCAATATTTTAGTTAATGTTTTTTTCCACCCAAAGTAATCGTCAAGACATTTGCCTGACCACTGCAGTAAAATAATTCTGTTTGTATTTGTTTATTTGTTTTCATGATGTTGTTTCCTAAGTTGTAACAATATACATGTTGACTTTCCAGCATCCTTTAAGCATGCGCCCAACTCAGTGTGACCATGTGTATGTGAGCCATGTAAAACTGTGACAGGGAGGCTCATGTTGTAGTCATACTGAAAGTGAGTTGAAGATTAGGAGAGGAGTTGAAGAAATGTGTGTCTGTTTGTGAGGTGATCAACCAGATTGAGTTGCTATCTTTCTCAACCAAACCCCTTTGCCTGCGTGTGTGTGTGCATGTGTGTGCATGTGTGTGTGTGTGTGTGGAGGCACATGTATGTGTGAGTATGTGTAGGTATCTGTGAGCTCGGATGGGGCAAGAGGCTGCGCTGAGCCGCATGGATTTGCTGCTAAAGTTTGAACAGTTTTAAATTAAAATGTATTGCCCATTCTCAATGTATTGATCTCGGGCCCAGCTGTGTCAATACGCCGCCCCGGCTATTTTTCCAATAACTTATAAAGATCTGCCAGCCAGGCATAAATTCATTACATAGCTCTGAGTTTATATTCTCTCTCTCTTTTTTTTTCTCTCTGTCTCTTTTTTCCTTCACTACTTTTTCTCTGTCTCTCTTTTTCTCCTTTTACCTCTTCTTCACCGTCTTCCTCTTGTTTTTCTCGTTGTCACAACCCGTTTAAGTGTTAAATCAGGGGGCTGTTTTTGCGGCTGTTTCAGGTGTGATGGTTATCGACCACCAGCACTCCCTGTTGGGATTATGTTGTTGATATGTAGCCCCAAAAGAACTCCACCCAACACTTGATGAAGCCCAAGGTGAAAACAAACAGTGATGCATGTAAAGAAATAATGAAGTGGGAAGATATTTTTTTCACTTTATGAATTAGCTGAAACCATTATGTCATTGTCATCGTATAAAAATGAAATGAATAAGAAAAATTCTTGCTGTACATAATTTTAATTTCTGAAACCTTGCATAATTTTACACAGTTATCACTCCCCTAACTTTCTAAAACTCTTCTTTTCTCTTTCCACTCTACTTCAGCTACGATCACATTTCCTCTCGCCTCGCTCTCCTTTTCCGTTCCTTCAGTCGTTCTCTCTTCTCTTCCACTTTTTTCTCCCCTTTCTCTCTTTTTCTTGCCATTCTTTCCCATTCCTTTTTTCTACTTCTCATCTCTTCTCCTCTCCTCTGCTCTCCTCCCTCCTCCTTCCTCTACTCTTTCCATCTCTCTCCCTAATCTCCCTCCACCTCCTCTCATTGTCAATACCTATCTAATTCCACTTTAGCACCAGTAATTGGCTGATGGATAGAAGCTATGGATTGGCCTCTTCCTGATGACTGCATGACATTTTTCCCCCTCCCCTACAGCTGGTAATACTAATAGAATTCCAAATCCGCGGCACCGGGATCCTGTCATGAGTAGGTCAACCGCTGTGTCAAGGTCCTATTGGAAAGCCGGCATCCAACATCTTAATTTAGACTTAGCCTTTTTTCTCTCTATCTCTCTCTCTGCCTCGCTGGATGATCACTGTGTATTCCCGTGTCTCTGTTTCTGTAGTTATCGCCTTCTATGCACCTCTGTTTGTTTATCTTTGTATGTCTCATTAACTGGTCACGCAAATATTTTCGCTAATTGCTTATTTTAGGACAGTTAGGAAACCTTTTCAATTTGCTTCAGTTAGCGGATAATTTTGTTTGTATTTCATTTTTAAGATTTGTAACATTTAAAAAGTTTGCATAAAGTTTGCTTGACAGTTGGATGGACCCGCAGCACCGTTTGTCATAAACAATACGCAAAATATGCAGAATTTATTTTGTCCTTTTCATTCAGTTCAGTGTGCAAATTATTTTTCATCCACTTGCCAACATGTCTGGCAGGTTTCTACATTCAGTCACCCACCAGCTCTTCACATATTTTTCCAGACAATTTTGAATCTGAGTGTAAAGGATAAACATGTTATCTGACAAAACGTTTGAAAAACAACCAGTCATGAATCTTGCCATCACTGAAATTCCGTTTACAACACTGTGGCTCTTTGGCTCCAATGTCTCTTTCAGCTGCAAAACACCACCAATTTTATTATTTGTTTTCTGGTCTCACAGGCCACCGCTTTTATCTTTCACTTTGACAACAACTCACTCATAAGTATAATAAGTCCCAAACTCATACTACATACTAATTCTTTACAGTAGCCCAATGTACTGTAGGCTACTAAATACTAATCATCATAGTATACTCTTTTAGCCAAGTTCCCGTGTCTTGCTTGCTACATGCTGAGGGTTAACCCTGAAGTTAGCAACAACTAGTGACAAGACGTTCCTCTGAGTTTTGCTCACTGTATTCAGTCACTTTATTTTACAGGTCCGCAAATTTCATGGTAATTAGCTGATAATTAGCAAGTAACCTATTTGAAATTTCTTTGGAATTACTGCCAAATTACCCCAATATTTACCTCAAAATTTATCAAAAATTACTTTATTATAAACATTATTTAATAATTATTATTACCAGCTATTTCCCAATAGCTGGTTATTTATTTAATACATTTCCAAGAAAAGAATACAAAGTTAATTGACAGGCTTTATGTCCATGTCTGCTGATAAATAGATAATAATTAGCAAATTACTTATTTGAAATTTCTTAAAAAACTCCCTGAATCATTACATTAGCTACCAGGTTACATTTATTAGACAATAAGTGACACAATGGTGAGATTTGTGTCTGATCAGAAGTGTCTTCTGTTAGTTTTGGTTTTCCACCTCCGATGAAGAGCAGCGCACAGACGCTTCTCAAGCCTAAGAGCCCCTTTTTAGCCATTATATGCTATTTTAGCTTATAATTATTAAATAATGTTTATAATAACATAAACACTTCACTTCACAAATTGTCAACTTTCCAGTCTGAATACACTAAACATACTAAAAACCTGCTAAGAATCACTGTATAGTATGGATTTGGGACAGGCCCAATCTCTGTCAGGCCTATAGTCTCTAATGTGACTTGTTTTCAGAGTAGAAAAGTTATAAAGTGTAGCTGACGACATCTTCTCAGTTCTCAAGTTGGTTGTTCAGTTGTGCTTTTTTTTTTTTTTAAAAGCAGTTATTTAGCATTTTTGCAGTGAAACCAGACAAGACAGAATGAAGAGGATTTGTCTGTTCCAATTTGTAAAAACAATATTCAAAGTTGGCCCCTCCTCCCACCAGAGGTGCACGTCCCTCTACCAAGGTTAGGGTTAAAGTGCTTGCCAGCAGGAGAAAGCCAAGCCCAGATTCACTCTCATTTTGGAACCAGCTTTGTCTTCTTGCTGTTCCGCCTAGTTACTGTATATTTGCAGGGGTTTTTAGTGTGTAAATCACAATTTAGAAAAGCCAAAAGTCAAGAAACTAAAACAAAGTCAAGAATACTGCAAATGCCGTTCTGGAGACATTGATACCTCAACCTCTGACAGAGTCGACCAATGTGTGTGTGTGTGTGTGTGTGTGTGTGTGTCTGTCATTTGAAGGATTTGACTGATGTTGTTTTATTTGATGTTTTGTTGTCTCTTCTGAGTCGTACCCTGCTGGTCACTTTGTTCAAACATACACAGGCATACCTTTGTGAGTGTGTATGGGTTTCTGTGCGCACAAGTATATATATCAAGGCATACACACTTCTGGCAGCACAGCTCATTTATATCTGTCTATAGACTTTGAATTGAATTTCTGATCAATGAGGAGGACATCTCGTTCCTCCTCTCTCTCTCTCTCTCTCTCTCTCTCTCTCTCGCTCTCTCTCTCTCTGGACTATGAACTTCGGCAGCAGCCAACAAACACAGAAAGTTTATTGGATTAAATACCGCTGGGCATGATGTACCTTTGTGCTATCTATCTATCTATCTATCTATCTATCTATCTATCTTATAATTCTAGTTCCAGTTACAATTACATGTGTGCACTATTTCAGCCTGTATGTGCTTATGTGTGCGTGCATGTGTGTGTGCATGTGTTGTAGTGATGAACTGGGGAAAAGAGGTTGGCTAAATCGGGTTGTCATGCTAATTCAGTCAGCTGACTGCATAATGCGATGCATCGGGAGACGGACTCAACTTGACCCTGTTAAAACTGACCTTGGCCTCCCTCTTTCTCTTTCCCCTCTCTCTCACATGTGTGGGTGCAGGGGTCGGCAAATTAAGCCAATAAATCTGTTTTGTGTGTTTGGAGCTCCTCGGGTAACGTAGCGACTTTCACGGTATAAAAAAGGTATAGAAAATCTCTACATCACAACTGCTACACATACACACACAAAAGTAGTAAGGTAAAGTATTTACACCTTGTTTCTGAAGCAGCAATCATCTTCTATTTACAGCGAGTAAGTAGGTTTAGTTTGATGAATGGTCGACTGATTTTGTCGACTTGGCATTTTGTTTTGCATGTCTTTAGCTGCTCCTTTGGCTGACATGTTAAATGAAGCATGTCAATGGACTGCCATTTAGTCATCAGTAATGTCGGTATTTGCCGTGCAGGAATTGATTCTGTTAACTCGCTGAAAAAAAAGAACACAATTTGGTGTTTGATTTGGTTGAAGGGTCTCTTCAAGTTCAAAAGGTGCCACAAGTTTCTGTTGAGATTTATAAGATGATTTCTTACTTGGCTGCAATATACATTTTATTTTATTGCTTCACTTATAATGTAAAATCTACATACTGTATACCCAAGATCCCTCAGTTACGTGATAATAGTCCATCCAGTTTGTTGCAGTATTTACACTTTACAGTCTAACACATATGCGCCAGCCCAGTCTTACGGCAAAGCGTGTAATAGACCCGCCTGTCCACCAGAAGAAAGAGCGTCAGTGTCACAATGTCACATTTTGTTGTGTAGCGTTTTTGTTTGCACAGACGTGAATATTACACGTCTGCACGACGGTGCGATGTTTTGTATTGAGGGTTGTCATGTGTTGTGTAGTGACAGAAGTCTAACTTCAGAGCTAGTTACATATATAAAGTGAGAAAGACCACTTATGTTGGGTGGATTGGGATGGGGATTGTGATGGGGATTGGGATTGGGATGGGGATGGAGATGGGTCAAACAAACACAGGACAGCGGGAGGCCGGTGTTCGAGACCAGTGTTTTGTTTTGCAAGTTACGTTAGTGATGTTGGTCACGTGTTTTCTGTACTGACGTTAAGTTATTTCCGCACAAGTTTTACGAGTTTAACATGACGTTTTCCCTTAACCTAACTAAGTGGCTTTGTTGCCTAATCCTAAATCAGTGGCTTTGTTGCCCCCTGTTGTTACTGCACGTTAATACAGACGTATAATATTCACGTCTCTGCAAAACGTGACACTGACACACTATCCTCTGGTGGACAGGCGGGTCTATTACGTCGTGATATCGGGTTGTATGAGCACACTTCTCTGCCTTTGACCTTCAGGTCTGCAAAAAGACAGTGATTAAAAAAATCCCTGTTGAATATCTTATACTTTAGACAAAAACTCTGTCATGTATGAAAAAACAAATGAAATGATAAATAACTTAAAAAATAATAAAACTTGGAAAAATACGCAAGCAACACATGGTTTGAATCAGCCATTCACCTGAAGTCAGGAGTAACATTTGTTTATTTTAGCTCAGTGTTAGGAGGTGGGGTTACAAGCCTGTGTGGAATGTCCCTTTAAATTATTCAAAGCCCAATCAGGTGTCTTTTTCTCCTCTGATCTAAAGATGGGTATCAGAGGTCATTCATTCTTTCCTTCCAGGGTCACCTTTCCCACTTTTCCTTTTAGCTCTGACACTCTCACGCACCTCCACTCCCCTATCTCTTTCACTAATGTTATCTAGGACGTCGTCATGGTCACATGCCGGTACATATGTGCATGCACGCAGACATTAAGAAACAAAGCAGCGGTGTGCATATACGCGCATGCATAGACACTCTCGCCCAGTGATGGCATGCACATACCTGCAGACACACACACACACACACACACACATTGAGAGGGCCTCCCCTGCAGTGAGCTCTATTGTGTGTGTCAGGACATTGTTCATTCCCCTCCTGTGTTTCCATGTATCTGAATGCCTCCTGACCTTCTCATACACTACAAGGATGTGAAGCTTTATTGCTCTTCATGCAACTTGCTTTTGTGTGGTACCAACAATAGGTGACAAGGGTGGATGGCAGACTGTGGAGAGGCAGAAGGGAGATAGGGAGGAGGTAAGGATACTGTTAAGATTTGTTTAATAAAATCAGTAACAAATGCACCATATAGTATACTGTGTTGTGTGTGAGTAAATTAAGGATTTCTTTCATAAAATGGACGATAGAAGAAGGGTATTTTCTTCTAAAAATGTAGCACAGCAATAACTTTCTGCACACATTCACGATTGCTGCGTCGTCCATATGCATAAGCATGCACTGTACAGTTTCTTCTTGTTATGTGTGCATAATACAAGTGATGGCTGGCTTGTGTGTGTGAGAGATCCTACGTACAGTACAGTATGTGTGTCTGTGTGTATGCATGCTCACCGCTGGGGGCTTGTTGTCAGAGCTTCTCTCGACTGGCCAATTAATTATGATGGCCTACTTATGATGTGTAATGGGATGATTTATTAGTAAACACACAAACAGAGAGAGCAGGGACACAGACAGTCAGGTAGCAGCGCTGCTTTCTGTGGTCTGGGATCATATACTGGGGCAAGATCACAAGCCACCTCTGGCTGTGTCCTACTGGATCAGAGTGAAGATTACAGTATATCTTCAAAAAAGTCTCTAACTGATCTTTAGGCTGTTGTAGTATGACTTTTAGATCTACATACACACTTTTGCTCTTTATCTTTTCAATCTGGGAAAGTCAAGTGAGCATGTTGCTCTTATCAAGCAATGTCCTGCTTCACATATACGCCCACATGCACTCGAGAAATCAGGTTATTCAGAAGAATCAGGTTACAGAGGTAATTGGATTTACTGTAAATCTTAGTATAATGCAGTATAGGTCAGTAAGGAGGTCTCACCCCTATCATAACCATTGATAAGAAGTACACGTAGTCACCGTGGCGTCACCCATTGGTTTGTGGACTGCTGTTTTGAAGCCTATATTTTGACATTTTGGCCGTCACCATGTGGGTTTTTTGCAATCAGAAGTGACACGAGAAGGTGGAGCTAAGTTTAGGTGACCAAAAAAGTTACAATTAAATATCACAAACTGAAAACACGGACAACTCCCAGACCGGACAACGCCTTGGTAGCGACCTGTCAGTCACAAGGTAGCCACGCCCTAAAGCATCCCCTGCTTTATGGTCTATTTGACTCTAAATGGGACCATAATTTACTAAATGAACATCATGCTGTATTGAAGAAGACTTGAAACTTGTGATTGAGACCATAAACTCATGTTTACAATGTTTACTGAGGTAATAAATCAAGTGAGAAGTAGGGTCATTTTCTCATAGACTTCTATACAATCAGACTTCTTTTTGCAACCAGAGGAGTCGCCCCCTGCTGGCTGTTAGAAAGAATGCAAGTTTAAGGCACTTCTGCATTGGTTTCACTTTTCACTGGTTGGAACCATGGCTTGCTAATTTTAAATGCATTTTAGAGATTATAGAGTGCTTTAGTGAAACAAGAAGACTGATGTGTGTCTGTGTCAGAGCAATAAGACGACGGGCGCTACAGAGAGAGGAAGAGCACAGCTTCTCCTCACATGGTGTCTGAATGTTACCAAGAGTCAAATGTTCAGCAGTGGAAATCGACTTATTTAGATTTACAGAGGCTGCTCTGTGTTGGTTTCAGTTTCAGTTCAATTTTGGATTGAATTATCTTTAATACAAGGATATTTTCCAACATTTGATGATCATCCTGCTACTCACAGTCACGTAGATACTTTCCTGAATTAAGTCTAAAATGAGAATCCTGTTTAACCTGTACACGTGGCCGAGAAATCAGTAGCTGGTTTCACCTAATCGGAGAAATGAGGTTTCTCGTTTACATGATGTTTTAGAAATCAGATTACGGCAGAAATCCGACCGTAACCCGGTTACTTGCATGTATGAAAATTGATTGACTTGATATCCCATTCAACCCGTCTTCCTCTGCCAGCCCCTGGGCATGACCAGTGCCTTGCTGATGGGCACACTGGCTGTAGTTGCTGACCATTATCTCTGCCCACACTGATTCAAACAGTTATTTTTCTTATACTTATATACTAACTTCGAGGCCTCACTTCTCTCGTTCAGCTTTTTTCTGTCTCTTTATTTACATACGGTTAATAAGCTCTGTTCTTTCTTTTGTATGAAACCTAAAATTTTACCCCGAAGTGTGTGTTTGCTGGTTTGAGAGTGTGCAGCCGGCGCATACACACATAGTTTCAGAGAGTGTGTGTGGCTTGTACAGGTACAGCAGGTCTGTCCTGGTAGCGAGGAGAGCTATTCTTTTTCCTTGGCTAGCTGTCTGACTAGCTGGGTGGGTGTCCTATTTCTGGATGACACACACACACATACACACCAAACCCTGTGCCCCCTCTACCATACGTTGTGGGACATAATTTATGATGGCTCGGTAACATATGGACTTTTCATCACTCAATGGCAACAAAGTCTCTCCACTCAGTGTTACAGCATAGTGTCTCTCTCCCTCCTCTTCCTCATTTATTTCCCCTCATCTCTGTCTCTTTTTTTGTATTTGAGTTTTTCTCTTTTCGGTTTTTATTTCTTTTTTCCCCTTTTTCTGTTTCAGAGGTCGAATTTGAGAAAAACAGCTTCTTGCTTAATTAAGGTTATGTAATATTTCAACCGCTGTAATTTTTTTAAATGTTCAGTAACAACTGATTTAAACAGAATAGAAAGAAGATAAAATAAATGAAATTAGTCATTTTCATTTTAAATGTGGAACTACTTGAAAACTCATCTCTTCTACAAGAACCTCTTGTCACTCAACCAGTACTTTTCTATCCCTTCCTACTTTAATTTGCTCTTAAGTGGCAAACTATACTTCCTCCCCTCCTGTCTCTCTGCATGCTTTTTCTCTCTATTTGTCTATTAAGACTACTTTTTGGACATTTTATTTATTTTCATTGACCCTGACCTGTTGGCCTCTTTTTTCAGTTGCCTATTATTTTGGCAATCTAGTTATTGAGGCATTGTCTGAAGTGTGTGTTTGTATGAGAGACAAACATTTCTGCTGTGGTTATTAGTGGAGGCAGTGTGTTCCGACTGCCTAATAATTTGATGCGGCCCGGTGTGTGTGTGTGTGTGTGTGTGTGTGTGTGTGTGTTTTTGTGTGTGTGTGTGTGTGCTGGCATGTTGACGCCTCATCGTCATGCAACGACCATGTCGCCATGGTGATTATAATAAAACACTTGCTAAGTGCATAAAGGCTGGGATCGTTACAGGTTTATTAGCAAACACACACACACATACACACACAGCCACATCATGAAATGTGTGTTACGCATTATATATCAACCCAAACACACACACACACACACACACACACACACACTCGCAGTACAAATGTCCCCGTTTTAGATTTATCATGCAGTCCTCTAGAAATTCTATAAAGAGCAAAGGTGGTGATTACAATGTTGACCAATGTTGATTTTTCCAGAATAAGTCTATTTATCACTGAGCCAGCTGCGCTGTTGGTATGTGACTAAGAGTGTGCGTGTGTATGTGTGTGTGTGTGTGTGTTGTCAGAGACGCAACAACAGGGACATTACAGTGAAGGCCTACATTTATATTAGTGCCTGAAGACAAAATGTATGATTATACAGGCCAGGGTTATTATAGTAAACTAAAACTGAAACTAAAGGGAAAATAAGCATTGAAAAATATTGTTAGTAAACTGAAACTAAATGAAAACTCTGACCCTTCAGGCCCTAACAAAAACAGACTACTATGAAACTAAAACTAAACCTTTCTGAAAAACTGAAACTAAACTAAATCTAGCAAACACACTCTGAAAACTAACTAAAACTAAACTAAAATTAAACCAAAGGGTCAAAAACTAAAAAACTAATTGAAAATTCAAAACTATTATAACCTTGCAGGCACAACATCCACATTTCAACCATTATAATATTACGTTATACTGTATATATTTAAGATACATGCCAACTCTGAGCATTGCCAACTGCAATGTATTATGGGATCACTGAATTATATTGCATTAAAATATAATAAACTGTACCTTTGTGAAGCTTTATCACATTCAGTTTGTCAGAAAGTTGTTGTTAAAGCCTGCTGTCTTTTTCAAGGCTTCAGTTTGTGCTGCTGAAGTACATTAAATTGATTCTAAAAAAGTTAAAATATATGTATTGTATACAAAATATTACAAATCACCATTTTAAATGCAAATACATCAACATCACAAAGTGTAGCTTCAAAAGTTACCAAAGAAATGAGTCAAAGCACAATGAAACATCACTAAAATAAAGTTGTCACCTGACACAATAAAGTATTTATCTTGTCATTTACATAGCGTGCACTGTCCCACCCCTGTGGGCTCTCTTCTGTTCTCTTCTATTCTTAACCAACATGCTGGCACTCTCTCTGTAACTATTGATGCTACTTTGTCCTAGTGATGAAGCAAGCAGGCCGTTGTTGGGTCGATGTGTGTCATTGTTATATTGATGTGAGGACAGACCCCTGGGGCCTGCAGCCTTCTACTCCCCTGAAAGCAATAAATCTATGGCCTACTGTTCCCTATACTGTACCCAGCAGAGCTCCTCTCACACATACACACACACACTTTCAGTATACTCTATATATACCAACTTATACAAAAAGAGTCTGTTCTATACGGCAAAACGCAGATCTCATACGCAAAGACGGTATTTGCATTTTTAATATGAGTCTTCCTTGCGTTACGTCCTTTTTTGCCTCGTGTGTGCATGTGTGTTTGTGATTAAGCGACCCTGTGTTCAGTTTCTATGAATCATTTTAATTCCCTTCAGTCAGCCAGTAGAGGCCACTCACAGCATTCAGTACAGACAGACAGCACACACACACACACACACATGAACACACACACAGACGACAGCTGTCCATTACAAAGCAAGGGAGAGGTTGGAGAAAGAGAGGACGAGAGGGATGCAGGGGACGGGAGGAAGAATAAAGTAGGCAAAATATTAAAAATAAAAACATAAGAGAGAGAAGGGTGAATAGAAAAGAGTGGCGATGACAGGCATATAGAGAGAAAGGTAGAGACAGCGCTGATAATGACGCGTTTTTTATTTTGTTTGTTCCTGTTTATTCCCATCAACTCAGCTTTACTCACAATCACAGTTTTTGACTGATGCAGAGAGAGGAATTGGTGAGAAATTGGAATTGACACTCATCCAGTTTTCCCTGTGAGGAGCGAATAGGGGAGTTTAGTTTCCCGCCGTCACTGTAATAACACACAACACTGTTGTTGATGTTGTGCATTCACACTACTGTAATATATTTATATATATTTTCTCCTTTTCTTTATGGCTGTTTCTGTTACTGGCTGCAGGGGAAGAAAAGAGGAAGAGAGATTAATAAACAGAGGAGGGAAATGACCTGGAAAGAGTGTGTGTGTGTGTGATGAACATATACTGTACAAACTGTTAATCACAACTATTTACAACTATACAGTATGTGCACATGCTGGGAACTACCTGAGTGTTTTAACACACTGAACTGTCCAGCTGTGCCTCTTTTCTGTTTCTATTTTTATTAATTAATCTCCATAAACTTTATTTAAAAAAAGACAAATTAATTTCTATCCTCTTTCAGCACGGTCTTATCTAAAAATATGACAAAAATGCATTTTTTTCTTGCATTTTGTGCTTCATAAAAATAAATTAAATATGTCGTCAACAGAATTAAATATTAATGGATTATAAGATAATCATGAACATTGTATAAAATAAGAAATCTAGTATCAAAGAAGAAAGAATGAATTAAAGAATGAATATAACAGAATTAATATACACTTTTATTAATCTGTTAGAAGAATGTTATTAAATTTTTTTGGCGGGCTGACACACGTTTGCCCGCAGTGTGTTGGAGTCAGCGCAAAACAACTGATGAAGAGAGCAAATGGGTGTGTGTGTGTGTGTGTGTAATCTGGGGGTTTAAGGGTGAAGTCGCAGAGGATAGTTAATGAAATCATCTTAATCCTACTAGCTGCTCGCTTCTCTCCCAACAGAGAAATCTTTATTTCTGTGTCCTCTTTTCCCCTTTCCTCTGTGTCTTCCATCCTTTCTTTCTTTTCCTCTTTTTCCTTTCATTCTCTTGCTCTCCACAGTCATCTCCCCCGCTCTCTTCCTCTCCTCCACAGTCACTAATTATTTCATCTTGAGCATGGAAAGGAGACGCCAAATCAATAAGTCTCCTCTGTGGAAGCTGAGGGGAGGAAGGATGGGGGAGGAGGAGGAGAAGGTGAAGAGGAGGGCTGCCAAAAGAGACTAAATGCTAGAATTGTTTGTCTTTTTCACATCTTTATTGTCTTGATATTTACAATATGGAAAAAGTCACATTTATTTTACAGCTTTACAGCTGAAGACTTGTTCAAAAATCATCATTTAATTGATTTCATGGTAAATTACTTGCAAATTAGAATTGTTTACACACTTTAGAGAGGATCTGTTATGCAAATTTTCAGGTTCATACTTGTATTTTGGGTTTCTACCGGGACATAGTTACATGCTTTAATGTTCAAAAAACACTTTATTTTTCTCTGCTCTGATTGGTCAGCTGGCCGACTCTGATTGGTCAACTGACCCAAACTCTTCGGACTCTGCTCCAGCTCCACTCTAACTAGCTTTATGTGAGGCCGTGCCAAACTAGCCACTATGCAGGTATTATGCAAATGTGTTTCTTGGTGACATCACCACGTTACGGAAGAAAAGGCAAGACTTCATGACTTATCTTTGGAGAGTAACTCCCTTTGGCGTGGACTTTGGGCTTTGTAACTTTGCATTACACACTAATGGAAAGGGGGGAAGCACAAAAAGCATAATAGGCCCTCTTGCTGTGGTACACTGATAGCGCTCCATGAGCTACAAAAGACAAATAAATTGTTACATATTCTGTAAGAAGAACATGTTCCCTTTTGTTTCACCTGTGGTATATGACAGTTAGGATGGTTTTATGCACGATGCAGTCGTAACCAACATTTTAGGGCAGCATTAGTGAATCAGGCAGCCTGGCAGTGAAGACATAACAAGAATGAGAATACGATAGGAAGAAGTGGAAAAAATGCACACGGGAATGTTTTAAACTGCAAGTTGACCTTCGTGAGGCAGAAAGGACACTGAAGTTTGGAGGATTACTGCTTCAATATTCTTTTGGTTATATTTCTTTCTGGGTGGGAGAGGGAGTAGATATTCCTCGCTGTGACTAATGTGATGTTTGTCGAATCCAAACTTTCTCCCGCGGCCCCCCCACCACCACCTGCTCGCAGCCCTCACATGGACAAGTTCTTTCTCTCTTTTCTTGATTCACGCTTTTTTTTTTTATTGTTTGTTTTGTTTGGCGGTTTTGACCGGCCCACCTGCAGGTAAACAGGCAATTGTATTCTTGTGACCAGCTTCTGTGTGTGTAAATGTGTGTGTGTGCTTGCATGTCTCCAGTTCATTGCTCCTCCCGGTCCAAATGTGGTTTGTGATATTATATCTGTGTGTGTGTGTGTGCCTGTGGAGGTGCTATCTGTGCTCAGATAAGACTGTAAACCAGATTAATCTGGCGTGGAAGAGCTTGTCAGCAGGACCACTGTGCGTGCATGTGTGTGTTTGTGTGTTGGTGTCCTCCCGCCATCTCAGCCAGCCCATCAGGTGAGCCATTGGTTCCTATATTGTCTGTGTGTGTGCACGTGTGTGTGTGTGTGTGTGTGAAGGAAATCAACAGAGAATGCTGTATAAGTGAATGAGTGTGTAGGGTCCAGCGCTAGATAATGTGATCACGGCTCCATGTAACGCAGCATGACAACCGCTTGTGTGTTCGAGTGTGTCCGTGTGTTTGTGTGTGTGTGAAACGCGCCATGACAACAGTGTCTCTCCATACCACTGTGGAGAGAATGGATTACTCTGCTCTCCGACTCGAAACGCCAGCACATACACTCAGAAACACACGTTTCTCATCTCACTACCTACTTCTGATATACACACCTACTATATGCCTGTATGTACTGTACACAAACTGTACTGAGCATTCATACACAGAGAAGTATGAAAACTACATGAGGGTTTTATAAACTATCCCGTGAAGAAATTTAACTCAGGTTTAAAGTTTAACATCAGAAAATTCCAACATAAAAAGTATTAGTATTATCTGAGATATTTTGCATATTATTTTTTACTGAGTTAAGAGTCTGTGATGTGAAAAGACATGTTCAGAAATATGTGTTTTTTAAATAAAGTGATTCTTGCTATCACCTTTGTTCTCTCCACCCACACATGAAGTACACACATAGCTTGATGCATCAAGCTCAGGTTTGTTCTCTAGGAGTTCACCGAATGTTGAAACGCTAGCTGAAGTTGACAGATAAATTCGAAGCGATGATGTTGTTTTTTTAATGACCTCACCATTACAACAAATGCAAAAAGTTTCTGTGTCAAGATTTCATGTAAGTTTCTCTGTAGTTCAGTATGAAATATATTTTGTGTCACAAAGCCTGAAGTTATAAAAGATGATCTGGACTAGAGAGACTGTTCTCCCAAGGAAACCAGCAGTTGTTTCAGCAAAGTCACCTGAAAACGGCATGCGTTTTCAGGTGACAAAGCCCTCTAGTGGCTGTAGTAACTATGACTCTTGAAGGAAGTCGGGTGACATTATTATAGAGCCATAAAGTATGCATAGGGAGGGAGTCGGAGTGGATGGTCAGGTCCACAAAATGTCAGACTTTAGCATGGGAGAGCTCTGTTTGTTGGTGTTGGTTTCTTTTAACCTAAACCACGATTTGTTCCTAATCTTAACCAAGTCATTTTTGTTACTAAAGCCCTTTATACAACGGGGTCCTTTTTTTCGAGCAATTATTTCGCACACAGATATATTTTTTCGAGCTGTTTTTTTTTTACATGAATACTTGATAATGACAATTTTTTCTTTGGAACAAGACTGATTTTTCTGAGCTTTAGCACCGCAAATAAAGGCATCGACCAATCACGTTGTGCAGAACGGGTTGAGTATTTATAAAACAACAACACGGAGGCTCCGCAGTCTGAACCAGGACGGCAAACATTATCACTCCTTTCAACCTTGACAAAGGCACCACAGACCAGATCCACTCCTTCCGTTCTCACTTTTCACAATAAAAGCTAGACATATAATATTTGCAGGCGAGTATTACGCATTTTCGTGTTGTTTCTTCATCCTGTTCCTGGTGTGTAAGCCTTTAACCTAACCAAACCTTAACTGATAAAGCATATCATCCTGCCAATAGGAGCATCAGAAAACACCGACACTATATTTGTGGTTCTGGAGGGCAATTTCAAACACAGTCAATTGTCCTTTAATCTGAAGGGCTTGTTGGAGTCAGAGTGTAATATAAAGTTATGTGGATCTGAACAATGTTTGGCCACTCAACAGGCCTTTATGATAATGAATTTCCACTCAAATAAGTGCAGTTTAAGAAGTTAAAATTGATCTTAATTTACTGTAAACCAGCTAACTGAAAAAGGTCTCTCTGCATCCCCTCCTATCACATACACAGCCCTCTATACATTTGCATTTCATCAGAGATGCGAGGGGCCACCTGCAGTGCAGCGTGGGACTCTGTGTCTTATTCAAGGGCATCGCTGGTGAGAACTTTAGAAGTAATACCAGCATCCTCCAGCTGCCAGCTCACAGCCAGAGAACACCCCTGTCTGTGGCGGGGATCAACCCAACAACCTTTAGGTTATTAGTCAGCCTCTACATCCAGGCCAACCTAGGGAGAGGTGGTGGGTGGGCGGGTGGGTGTGGGATGGAAGCCAAATGTGTGTGTGTGTGAGTGTGTGTGTGTGTGGTTGAGTGGGTGGGGGTGTTGCTTCCCCAGTGTAAGGAGCACACTGCATCTTCCCCGACCACTCTCTGACAGGCCTACATACATCACCACCCCCAACACCTCTGTTTCTCTCTCCTCTCCCTCTTCATCATCCCTATTCCCTCTCTCCCTCCCTCCATCCATCCACCTCTCCTCCCACCCTCCCTCTCACCTGCTCCCATCTCTCATGAGTGCTGGTGTGTCTCTCAGCTGCCCACTTCTCTCTCTTTTTCTCTCTTTCACCTGCTCGCGGCCCCCCCACACCTCTCGCCAGGCCTCCCTGAGTATCATTTACATCGATGATGCCTCATCATTACCCCTGCCCTACTTTATCTATCACCCAGCAGCTCTGCCATAGGGCCTATTCCTGCGCCGTAGGCCTTATTCCTATAGTCTATCACAGTGGATCTCAACCACTGGAGCAAGGAGGCGTGAAAACAACTCACTGTTGTTTTCACAGAGTCAGTGTGAAGTTTTTGCTTTGAGATTGATTATAAACTCCAGGAATGTCAGAAAACATAGGCAACATAATTTTTGACTAGAGTATGCCTTTATTTTTCGCAAAAAAATGCAATTTTCATTTAAAAAAAAAAAAGTAAGTCCAGGATGAAAATATCATTGCTTCAAATGTATCATGCTTCATGTTTGTAAGCATGATGGGGTGTTTCAGACAATCAATCTGAGTGGCCAAAGTTTTTTTTTCAGTTTTAATTTCCATAAAGCACAATCAGACTGACTTAACTGACTGTTCTCTCCACAAAGGGGAGATAATAGCAGAGAAGAGAAGTGTCTACTTACAGTTGCATACATACAGTATATAAACTCTTTAAAGAGGACCTATTACATTTTTGTGTTATTTCCCTTTCCTTCAGTGTGTTATATATTTTTTTTGTGCATGTAAAATGTCTGCAAAGTTAAAAAGCCCAAAGTGCAGACCAAAGGGATTTACTCTCCTCCACAGAAACACTGCTCCTGAACTGCCTTGTTTGAAGTCCCGCCTTTTCTTCCGTAATGTGGTGATGTCATCATGTAACACATTTGCATAATACCTGCCTGGTGGCTAGTTTGACACGCCCTCAAACAAAGCTGCTTAGAGCAGAGCTGGAGTGGAGTCTAAAGAGTTTAGTTTGGTTGACCAATCACAACAGTGGGTCAGCTGACCAATCAGAGCAGACTAGGCTTTTCGGGGGTTGGGGGGGAAGAGGGTGAAAAGAGGTGCTGTAGCACAGCCGGTATGAGAAAAATAAAGCGTTTTTTTTTGTTTTTTTTACATTAAACCATTCTTGTAGAAACCCAAAATACAAGTATGCACCTGAAAATGAGCATAATAGCTCCTTTTTAAATATGTTTCCATTTTTTATTACTCTTACATATCAGTAGTAGTCTATTGAAAAGAAAAAAGACTCAAGCGACGGATGCCCTTGGTCGATTAGAGTTGACATTTGGGCAATGAATACAAGAAAACTGTATTATAAAGGGTTAAAGCATTTTATTAGAGCCTGTCAGTCTCCTGGCTGAGCCTGAACCTTTGGGTGCTCCAATGCACATATTCCTTATGTCCCAATTGCTTTTAAGAGGCCTGAAAGAGCAGAGTAGAGTTGAGGTCATTTCATGTTGGCAACATTTCCTCAGTGATGAGTAAATCCTTTGGATTAATTTATAATGAATATAAGTCTGTGATTATGAGAGAGTAATACTGCCCTGCCAATGTATACTTGGACCGAATCCTTTCCATATATATTCCATACAGTGACAGGTTTACAGTATGTTGTGCATTTAATGAGGGTAATTATGACAGATATGTTGGCAGCGTGCGGAAATACTAATTTCATCACGTACCAACAGTATATTAAGTGTACAATATATACAGTCTATATTTGTGTGGTAAATACACTGTTATGTGTAGTGTGTAAGTCTGTGTATGCATAATATAAGTATTAAGGTATTCATGTATGCAGTATGTGTATGTAAAAACACACATGTTATGGGTAGAATAGACTAGTAAAACTAATGGGCTTTTAGTAAAGTTTAAAATATATTATAATGCTAGATTTCAGACACGAAGAGACCCATCTTATCTTATATCTTATAAACTACAAGACTCTTTTATTGGGTCATTTTTCCAAATAGATCTGGTCTGTAAATTCCTAATAATTTCCTAGGAGGTTTCCTGAAACGAACCATGTCATTTGGCACCGTGTCTTGGTTGTATCTGCGAGAGGCTTACAGGAATAACACACCATCCGTCAGGGAAGAACCGTCGTACCTCGAGCTACTTAAATAACCGCAAGCGCTCCCTGACATATATTGACATACAAATTTCTCCTGGTGAGATTAGTAACATTACCTTGACCTTGGTATATTGATTTTTACATCTTCTGCTCTTATTAAAAGAGGAATGGGATGTCCAGCTTGTATCACTCAACAGCAAAGAGTACTCAGGGAAAGTTGCAGTGGTTCAGCAGGCCGAAGACCTCACCGCTAAACGTGTTATGGGTTATTTATGACCTCTGCATGTCATTCATTCGCTTTTCTGTTAAGTTCAATTGTCTATTATTGCAGCAATGACCTGAATAAAAGGAAAATATGCATTGAATAAGCATCCTCCTGGTGCGAGCTACTGTACATACAGTACTGTACTCACAGATACAGCAATGGATTCAATTTCAGCCTATATGAACACTGTGTCAGGTCATATTTTGCACATTTCTCATATTTCCTGTTATTCTCCGATGTATTTCACAAGCCCACGACCAAGATCGAGGAAAGCCAAAAAATGATTGTAATATTAAAACAAATCAGAAATAAAAGTAATGTGAAGATGATAACTTTGACTTGCCATAGTGACAAAAGTCTTTTAACCCTCTGTGACCGACAGTAGACCCGTTTTTGTGTTTTTTAGGGGGGGCACAGGAGGTCTTTAGAGGGAGATAGTCCCATAGAAGTGGTGTACATCATCTGAAAGCTGGGAACCTGAAGATTAATTTGAGATGCTGCTCAGCACGGTGTGTCAAGTTGTTCTAGTCATTAATAAGAAATTAAAAGATAATTGATTAATTAATTAATTAATTAATTAAAATAAATTGTGAAAGTGTATAAGGGCTTAGAAAATTATAATAGAAGTATATGATGGTCATTCTTTTATTCTATTCTACTAGTCTCTATTATGTCTCATAAGTTGTTGCAGCAATTTTTGGGTTGATGCCATTTTTTACACAGATTTGGTGCTAAATTAACAATATTTTTACCTATCAAGAATTGATCAAAATGATCAAAAATCCCTCCAAAATACCACGTTAAGACACCAAGACCTTGGAACACCATAGAAAAAGCCATGCTGGGATTTGGTATCAAAAACTTTTGACAATTGGAGATTTCTGCAAGAATTGCATTTTTCGCCGATTGGATGGCGAGCACTTCTGTTGTGTTAACTGCTCAGAAACACTGTTATTGTCAATCTACGTAGGAAAGTCATCAATCCTCCAAATGCCCTAGGTCTCTAGTTTGTGGCTGTAAAGTTTCATGAGGCTGTGATTTTCTTAGAGGTCACCATTTTATACAGTGATGTCAAATTTCAAAAAATGGTCGCACTATATTGAAATGGCTACTATGGGGACTACATCATCACACATGAATACAGTTGGGCTCATTTGATCCACAAGAGTCTCAGCTTAACAGTGATGTAATTCAAGACTGTTTATGCACCCCCAGGATGCAGAAATATTCAAATACACCATTTTTAGAATAGGAGAAAATTCATACTGCATGAAAAGAAACTGCATGGTTTTTGCCTAAAACTGCATGTGATTATCATAAAGTGGGCATGTCTGTAAAGAGGAGACTCGTGGGTACCCACAGAACCCATTTCTATTTGCATATCTTGAGGTCAGAGGTCAAGGGACCCCTTTGAAAATGGCTATGCCAGTTTTTCCTCGCCAAAATTTAGCATAACTTTGGAGCAATACTGAGCCTCCTTCCCAACAGGCTAGCATGACACGATTGCTACAGACCGTTAAGTCGGTGGGTCTCGGTACCTTGGCTGACCTGCACAGAAATCAAAATATCAATGAAATAGTCAAACATTTGCAGTTTAACGTGTTGGAAAAGTTTCTAACAAACTCACTGCACCTGCAGAATTTTTCTCCTCTCGTCTCCTTTCCTCTCCTCTCCTCTCCTCTCCTCTCCCTTCCTCTCCTCTCCTGTCCTCTCCTCTCGTCTCCTCTCGTCTCCTCTCCTCTCCTCTCCTCTCCTCTCCTCTCCCTTCCTCTCCTCTCCTCTCCTCTCCTCTCCTCTCCTCTCGTCTCCTCTCCTCTCCTCTCCTCTCCCTTCCTCTCCTCTCCTGTCCTCTCCTCTCGTCTCCTCTCCTCTCCTCTCCTCTCCTCTCCGATTCACTTTCCGCTCTTACCTTTGCCCTCATATCTGCTTAAGCCATGAGAGATATCAGATCAGGCTGTGTGTGGATGGAGTATGCAGGGCTCTCAGGGTTAAGTCCCTCACTGTTGCTTCGCGGGCGCTAAACCAAAGGAATCACGCATGCAAGTGCAGTAGAGAAGGACTTAATAATATGAAAGAAAATTGATTTTCTGGAACGAGATTTCTCCTTTGATAAGGTATTAGCTGGGAGGGGAAAATGTTGTGAATCTTCATTAAGAGCCTCTGATATGCACTGGGATAATCGCAGGGAGAGGAGTACGAATGAAAAATGAACACAAAGGGAAAAAGAGGAGAGTCATACATTAGGGACAGAAAGATAGAGAGAAAGAAAGATACCAAGAGTGAGAGAAAGAGCAGAGAGAGAGAGAGAGAGAATAACCCACTCACCCACACGTATGCACACACTCGAATCAGAGACTTAAGCAGGAGTAGGCCTCCCTTAATAAGAGTGAAAATTGATTTCTTTCCACTTCCATAAGATGAGATCTAAAGATGATGAAGGTGAGGATTGGGCTGCAGTTCATTATGGAAAATTAGACTACATTCTAGCTAGCCGTATATCCCTAATATATCTACCCTGGCTTTATCCGGCACTTCTTCACACACACTGAACAAACAGAGGGAGAAGTTAAGAGAGGGGGAGCAGACAGAAGAAAGCGACGAGGAAAAGGGATGTGGTGTATAGCAGAGTAAAGCTGAGATAATGAGACAGGGAGACAGAAAAAGCAAGATTGTGGAAATCAGGTGAAGGAAGACAGACGGACAATAAAAGTAAAGAAGCAAGCGGGAAAAGAGAAGAGTTTGCCAACAGGCTCTCTCCCACAGCAGCGAGTATTAGGCAGAGCTGAGGCGAGGATGAGAACCGAGTTAGAGGGGATAACAGGCAGATGGACTGACTGCGGAGAGGAGAATTGAATAGAGCCTAACCTCAGCTAATACCACTGACAGAAAATTATGACAGACCAGCAGAAAACTATAGATCAACCGCAGTAAGAGATCCTTTTGTTGAGTCAGAAAAAATTGCACCCGCAAGACTAAACACAGACGGACAGAACGGAAAGTAAAAGTTTGGAGATTGAAGAGTGACATCTTACTTAAAGTTCAGTTCAGAGCACTAAAAGCACTGACTCACTGAGGCGGAAAATAAAAAAATAACCCCAATTAACTGCAACAAGTGAGTTGATTTCTTATGACTGACTAAATAATTTCTGCGTTTCACTCTATGAAGTGTGTCTACCTGATCCGGTTTGTGCACGGCTGTGTTGCCTGTCATCATTATGAAATCTCTGAATGCAGCGCTCAGACTGTGATGTCTCTGTTTCTCTGTGTGTGTGTGTGTGTGTGTGTGTGTGTGTGTCTCACTCTCTGTTTCAGCCTGCGGGCTGTCTGCTAATGTGTGAAAGCAGAAGGTGGAAAAGATCAAACCCAACTGACCTGAGAATAGTACTGACACCTTCTCACTCTCTACCACACACGTCTGTCTGCGTGTGTGTGCTCATTCGTGTGTGTGTGTGTGTGTGTGTGTGTGTGTTTATGTACGCATGAGGGAGAGAGAGTACAATACAAAAAGTAACCAGAAAGAAAATATCACAAAAGAAGTAAAGGAAACAATGAGAAAACAACTAAGAAATAGAAACTTTAGGACACAAACAGACAGACAGAATAACAGAGAGCGTGCCAGAGAAAGACGGACAGAGAAGTAGTGTGTGTGCGTGAGAGGGAGACAGGAAGAGAGGCTCGGAGAGAGATGGGGGAAGGTGAGAGGTAGAGAACATTTATTATGCCGATGCTTCATCTACAGATACAAATCACAGGCTGTTATCACACTGAAGCAAACCCTGCTAAGACCCTACACTTGGATCCATCTCCACCACGACACACACACACACACACACACCTGCACCTTGAAACACACAGATGTGCGAGGTGTGTGTGTGTGTGCGCGCTCTCAGTGATAGGATTATAAATAGAGCCATGGACAGACTCTGTGAAAGGTGAGAACATCCAGTGGGCATTATCAGGGACAGACCAGCAGGTTTCTGTGTGTGTGTGTGTGTGTTTGTGTGTATCAGTGTTTCACGCTGGAGCTTTTCACATTGTGTTTGTGAGCTCCAGAGTCTGTGTTTCTGTTTGAATGAAGTAATAAGACAGAGGGGGGATGGGAAACACATCTGTATGAATAGTTGATTCTGCATTTTAGGACAGTAAGAGCTGTTACTGTTAGATTTGAGTCAAGTTCTTAATTTGTGTTAGAGGGTGCCTCAACAAACAGCAAAATCAATCAAAAGGCACCAAATTCATTTATACTTTCACCGTAATAAGGTAGTATATTACAGAACGGCAGAGAGCTGAAACTCTGTTGAATGTAAAAAAAAAATGCTTTTGTTGTGTCATTTGTTTCGTTTATATTTATGACTCCTAACATTAAGTTAAAGTACTTCACTGTCTGTTCAGTTCATCAGGCTTTCAGCACCATGGACAGCGAACATGCTGTCACACTAAAGACTGCCATACATGGGAGAAGTTCAGGGCTTTCTGCTAGAAATCTCCTTAGGTTTAGGCAACAAAACTACTACTTGGGTTAAGATAGATCATTAATTCTGGCAGAAAAAGAAAGCTAATAAGAACCAAAGTATTTACACGATTTAAAACAGGATGAAATAGTTTAAATAAAGCTTATGCGGAAGTTCAGTCAGGAAGACCTTCCATTCACTCACAACCTTTCTGTCTCTCGTTCTCTCTCAGTGGCTCCTACTCTCTCAGCTGACTTTGGGTGTTTCACTCTTAGATAACCAAGCAGATTCCGCCACACTCTCCCTGAGCCAATCATATCATTGCAATCAAATTTTAAAACTGGTCTCCTCTCTGCTGCTGTCAGTGGTCATTTCAGTATGAACCGATGCAACCTGCCTCCACCCCACCACTACCAGTGTCTAGACTCCAGGGGGGAATATACCTAATCTCATCACGGCATCACTGCCCCCTTTGATATACTACGTCACGATGGAGTCTAATCGCCAAAGACTTTGCACTATTCTTCTTATCATGCACCACGTAATAAATGATTGTTCATTCGATATGGGGTCTCTCCTGATTGAAATAGTCACTATAGTTAAGAAAAAGTCAAACGATAAAAGTGAGTTTTCAGAAGAGATTTAAAAGAAGTCACTGAATTTGACTGTCTGAGATCTTCAGGAAGGGATTTCCACAGCTGAGGGGCCCAGACAACAAAGGCCTGGTTACCTTTAGTAGCAAGCGGAGATTTTGGAACCATTAGTAGGGCCTTGCTGGAGGATCTCGAGCAGCGATCAGGCTCATGGGTAGTTAGCAGATCACAGATATAGGGAGGAGCCTGACCATTCAAGGCCTTGAAAACAAGCAGTAGTGGTAGTAGCAGTCACAGGTGATCAGTGAAGGGCATACTTGCCAACCTTGAGACCTTAAAAAAGGGAGGATTTCAAAACCAAAGCGGAGGGTGTGGAGGTCCTCCCCCAGTTTCAGAGACTTTGTTCCCTGCATTCTGGTGACTTTAAAATAGTGAAAATAACAAAATAATAAGTACACTGCAACAGCATTTTTATGCACTCTCCATTTCTCGTTCCTTCTCTCACTCACTAAAGGTCCTTTCAGACACAACTCGACAACAGCAACATTGCACTCTGAAACCCGTTATGACTTGCGCCGCATTGCTGCATCGAGCAAAGCCCAACTTTGGGTACTGCACACTGTGGCGAGCAAAGCTTAAACATGAGCTCAAACTGCGCAGAGTCCATTGACTGCTCTCTTCAACCGGGAAATGACAGTTGGTGTAGCTCTATTGTCGTCCGTTTGGAAACAGTAGGGATTATACTGACTGTTCAGTTCCAGATACAGAATGAGATAACGAAAAGGAAAAAAAGTGTGAAAATCTATCATAAATTGGGAGAAATATGGGATAATTGTGACCCCGGGAGGAAACTGGGAGAGGGCAATGAAAAATTGAGTCTCCCGGGAAAATCGTGAGGGTTGGCAAGTGTGGTGAAGGACAGCAAGGATCGGTGTGATAGTTGCTGTCTTTAGATATTTTGCCTGCTGATCTCGAATAAAGTGTGTTGCAGTAGTCAAGCCTGGAGGAGATTAAAGCATGGATGACCTTTTCTAAATCTGCAGAGGAGGGTTATGACCTGATCTTGATTAAATGTCTCAGTTGGGCAAAGCAGGACTGCACCACTTTAACCACCTGATGGTTGTGCCAGGCTTCAAAGGAACATACAGTTGTGTATCGTCGGCATAAAAAAAATGAAAGTTGATATTAGGGTAGAATGTTATTTCACAACAATGACCCGCTACCTGTACATTATCCCTTACTTAGCGTACCTACTGTATATTGTGCACAACTTACAGTATATGCACAAATGGTATAGCTAAAAGAAAATCTATTTAAAAAATAATTGCATTTTATTTAATTTTGTAGAACATATTACAGTATGTCTAAATGTATTGTTGTTGAACTTCCTGATTTGGACGAGTAGATTTCTACTAAACCGATATCTCACTTGACTGTGTTTTAGAGAAGTTCCACAGTAGCTATTGAGGAGTTTGTGCTATACACAATTGCAAATGATAGAACATTTTAATAATGCCTTGGTTGAATAAAGTTGCAATAGAAATAAAGCTGTAATATGACATTGGTAAATCCCACCTGATCAGTGACATTTGAGCTGCAGGACTTCTTTGTTCCTATAAACTTACTGTAACATAAATGCACAACAGAAAGGTGTCTATGAGTGAAAGTCGATCCAGTCCCACACACAGCAGAGCTCTCTGAGTTACAGTCAGATGCATTATACATTGACTGTTTAAAATGACTGCTGCTGAACCACCCACATGCTCGCTTCCCATGGCTAATGCCTTCATTTGTACTGCATATTGTATGTCCTGTGTTAAAATACTGTGACTTTGAAAATGCATTTAAAAGGCACGGGCTCAAGGTGATTCATCTAATCACTTACCATGTTCTTGGGTGGGTGTTACCACTCACACACACACACACACACACACACACACACACACACACAAAGGCATATAATAACACAAGTATTAACAGAGGGACATAGCAGACCACCATGCACACATAAACCTGATTCCTCTCACACTCACTAACACACACTTAATACAAGCTCACGCTCTCTGGAGTGCCCAGTAGAATAATAGAAGACCTTTACCCGTCTATTCTATGTATTTATTATAAAACATAGGCCCTCAGTTTTGAAAACCAAAACAGCTTGACCTCTCCTCTCCGCCCCCTTCCTCCTTACCTTCCCTCCCTCTTTACTAACTACCTATAGTGTGTGCTTCTCCTTTCCTCCACCACCACTCCCTCTCTGGGTGAGAGCGTATAATTCAGTGTCTAATAAGGGTGGATATGCGACGCCTCACTTTGGGGAGAGGGGATAAGGAGAGAGGAGAAGGGTGAGGAGGGGGGGGGGGGGGGGGGGCAGGATTTCACCCTGTCTGCATTCAAAGAGGTGACGCACACCAACTCTGCCCCCCACACACACGCCACTATTTCACTCCCTCGCTCCCCCCTGCTCTTTTCTTTTACTCCCTCGCTGCGGTCGTTAACAGGCCGCCCGCCACACTTTCCTGCTCTTGACCCCGGGCAAGTGTAAGGTTAAACACCTGAATTGAACTCTCCAAGACTGCGTGGGGGATGGGGAGAGGTTTTTTTTTCATATGTTTTTCATGGTCTTTTGGTTATTAGTAAAAATTTTCAATTTTGTCAGAAAGATTTTCTGGAGGAAGAAATGACAAAAAAATGATTTAAAAAAACTGAGACCGGAAAAAGGAAACTAACAACATTAAAACAGCTAAATAATGGCACACTGGGACAAACAGAAAATGGAAAAGGGGCAAGATTAAAGGAATTAAAATAAGTAAAATATGTGAACAAACCAACATGAGGAGACAAAATGAGAAAGTGACAAGTCCAAACAGAAGTCATGGGGCTTTTGTTAAAGGTACAGTGTGTAGGAATTGGCGACATCTAGTGGTGTGGTTGCAGATTACAACCAACTGAGTACCCCTCCACTCACTCCTCTCTTTCCAATACTGTGTGCAAAGCTGTGGTAACGCCGTTCGCCTCACTCAGAGGCCATCCTTACCATAATAACACTACTTTAGGAGCAACGGAAGTCAGACGGCAGCTGGCGGTACCACGGTTTTGCACTCTGTGGCTCACGTTATTGCAGTTTCACAAGTATGTCAGAGAACTACGGTGGCCTTCAGGTAACGTAAAAACATGAAAATCTCTCTCTAGAGCTGTTTGGTTCGTCCGTTCTGTGCTACTGTAGAAACATGGCGGAGCAACATGACAGACTCCATGAAGAGGACCCGCTCCCTAGATATAACCGGCTCATTCTAAGCTAACGAAAACACAACGATTCTGAGTTTCAGGTGATTATACACTGAAGAAAACATAGTTATGAATATTATATTCCATTTACACACTGTTCCTTCAAGAAAATTAGTCTACTAGTTGTCCAAACTCAAAAAGGTGCTATGACACCATTTCTGGTGTTCTCATTGTTAAGAGTGTAGATAACAGTTTTTGTTGATACTCCATTGGAGTAGAAGAGGTCAGGAGTACATTAGCTGAAATATATCTACTGTCAGAAAGCGAGAGAAAGAGAGAGATAGAGAGGGAGAGAGAGACCCTAGCTGGCAGCAGTGCTGTCTTTTCACCCCTAATTCTTTCCACCTTGTTAGGCACTCTGCCGTGGGCCGGGCAAATATAAACACCCTGGCAGGGGAGACAGGGAGAGAGGGAGAGGGGGAGAGAGGGAGAGGGAGAGAGAGCGAGAGGGGGAGAGGGGGAGAGAGGCAGTCAAAAGGGTGTGTAATGGTAGAAGAAAGGGAGGGAGGAGAGAGAAATTGATGCAAATAAAGGTCTGGAGGGCATACATTAAAGGAAAGAGAGGCAGCTAATGTTATATGGTGAGAAAAAGGTAGGTAAAAAGCATCAGGAGGAAGAAAGTAGTCGTGCAAAGGCTGAATATAGAGATAAGAGGAGGAAATTAGACTGAGAAGAGGCAGGCAGAGGATTGAGAGACTCAGTAACAGTTTTGTCATGGTTTGAGTTTTTGCTTTGTTTCCTTCTATCTTACATTTTTCAGAATGACTACTTTTAAGCATAGACTGTTTATATGAATTTAACGTAGTCACCCATTGGTGTGCGGGTTGCCATTTCGAAGCCTCGAGTTCAGCAATTTGGTCGTTGCCATCTTGGTTTTTGGCAGAAGCCATTTTGGTTATTTGCAACCAGAAGTGACACGAGAGGGTGGAGCTAAGTACAACCGAACGCTGAATAAGACATTTCTAGGTGACTGAAAATGTTATAATTAACTTTCATGAACTGAAAACACACTGTGAAAGGGTTAAAGCTGTAAGACGAAAACACGGATAACTTCCAGATTGGACAACACTGTGATAGCCACGCCCTAAAGCATACCCTACTTTATGGTCTATTTGACTCTAAATGGGACCATAATTTACTAAATGAACATCATGCTGTATTGAAGAAGACTTGAAATAGCGATTGAGACCATAAACTCATGTTTACAATGTTTACTGAGGTAATAAATCAAGTGAGAAGTAGGGTCATTTTCTCATAGACTTCTATACAATCCGATTTCTTTTTGCAACCAGAGGAGTCGCCCCCTGCTGGCTATAGAAAGATTGCAAGTTTAAGGCACGTCCTCATTGGCTTCACTTTTCAGACCCCGGAGTTGCCCACTGGTAATAAACACTTAACAGCCTAACTAAAATTAAAGTACAATTCCAATAAATTATATAAATAAAGCTGAAGTTGTGTAAAAAAAAATAAACATGATATAGTTTGCAATTGTGTCATGCTTTGAGTTATCTGTTAGCTTGAACGGTTTGTAATCGATAGAAACCATTAGCTGCTGGTTGAAAGAGTTATTTTGGAGAAGGAACTGCAGAAATCAGAAAGCTAGAAAGTGTAAGAAAGCTGTAAAGTTTCCACCTGCATTTTCATATAGTGTCCATAAAGAAACATAAGAACACAGATGTTGAAACATCCCTTTTCTCAGTTCCCAGTAGTAACAACACACACTAAGAGTCACCATGTTTTTGATGCCATCAGAACATACTTATTGAGTTATAATGTGCTTACTCAACACTATGCTAATTAGTGATGATTTTTCAATGCACTGTTTCTTGGTAGCATCCAAACAAACCGAGAGAAGCGAGACACCTATACATGAACTTTAAGCTTGTATAATATTTTTTTCTGTAACTGACTCTCTCTCTCTCTCTCCCTCTTTCTCTCTCATTCTCTTTCTGTGCCACCCGTTGTTGCCCCCTGGTCGTGTGCTGGTTGTCGTGCAGACTTCGGCAGTATCGCCGTGGCGACAGAGACAGGAGCAGATGTGACTCTGGTTGCCGGGCGTTTGGCAGGAGCACTCATCGTCACAGTGATGGAAATGCAGCTGGACGGCACATCATCTGTAGCTTTGCGAAGAGAGAGGGGTGTGTACATGTGTGTGTGTGTGAGTGTGGATGGTTGAGGGGGGGATTGGCATCGGGTGAACTCCCCTCACCCACTAGCACACACACACACACACACACACACACACACAGAGTGACCCCACGTGCCCTAGAGGGACTGCAAGTGCACAGCCAGTAACCAGACAAGACGGGGGGTGATGTGTGTTTGTGTGCTCTAACCAGGCAGCAAAAAGTGCCGTCAAACATACAAGATGTTTTTTTTTACTCCCTCTCACCCTGTCTCTCTTCCTCATTTCTTGAGGTATTTTCTTCTATTATGGTCTCTGTCTGCTAAGTTGGAGACAAATGGCTGTTTGGGGGCTAAATGTTTGAACTTGAGCAAGGAGACCCAAATTGACACACTTAAGGAAAACTGAGTCCTGAGGATAGCAGAGAGAGAGAGAGAGAGAGAGAGAAGAGAGATTACAGATGGAGGCATTACTCAAGACATCTGTAATGTGTACACACCACCAAGAAAACAAACATAAGAACTGGCCAGCGGACATAAACTGCTGCTGTGCTCATCCCTCCACGCCATCTCTCCATTTTACCCCGCAAACCTCTTTTTTTCTATCTCTGGCTGCATTTTCCAAGTCCAAGTGTTTACCACAAACTTTTAGGAATGGCAATAAATACACAGCGATGAAATTATGTAATGATACTTTCATGAAATTATATTAATATTCAATTTTAAGATCTACAACAGAATTCTCAAACAGTTCAGCAAGCTGATGTCAATGTGTGCTCCGTGTGTGTGTGTGTGTGTGTGTGTGAACGTGCGTGTGTTTGCAAAGGGAGAATATGAATATTTTCCTTATGACATATTTTGTGCTTGTGTCTATGTGTGAACATTTGAGAGAGAACGAGATGTAAAACTATGCTTGTGTGCAAAGTATGTGTTATCCTTTTGCATATACTGTGTGTGTGTGTGTGTGTGTGTGTGTGTGTGTGCCTGTCAGGGGTGTGTACCACAGCGGTTTGGCAGTGGTCTGACATTTCCTGCTCTGACATCTTGTCTCAGTTCATCTCCCCTGCCAGTGGATGGACGGAAGCCCTGGAGGGACACACTAGCACCAGCGACGCAAACTTGTCTTTTCGTCAGCACCAGTGAAGAGCTCTCCAGTACATTAGTCACAGACACACACACACAACAGCACACATACGTACGTTTTTTTTTCTCCATACTCCTCCTTTTTAAATGTGAAATGACACAGTGACTATAAAGTGCAGACTGTCAGCTTTAATTTGTGCCTATTTATTGTTAAATTTGATGAGCAGCCAAATAACTAAAGCAATTATTTCCATGTCGGTACACTTAGGCTACTTAATATTTAAAGAATTAAGTATTCATTTATTAATGTTAAAGTATTTGAAACACTCTCAATATAACAATACTAGCTACAGCCTCAAAAAAGAAGCCTACCATAGAGTTTAATGAACACTTCTGCATTACTTCAGCTAAAATTATTAGGATGCATCATCTAGGGACCATGAATGTCCAAAATGTCCAAAATGTCATGGCAAGCCATCAAATTGTTTAGACATTTCATTCCGGACCATAGAGTATATAAAGATGGACGACATGACAGCTCTCCAAAAGTGAAGCCAAAACATCTTGATCGCCCCCTAGTGGCTGGCTGCAGTATAGGTTATAAAGCCCGCCCCCTCCATGTTAGGGGAAGGGACATGAGCCAAACTAAAAAATCAAATTACACTGATTATTTTTCTGATAAGTTTGGTTTTTAATTAGTTATTTGATGCTATAAAAAGGTGGTGAGACGTCATGATTGACAGCTGCTCTGTGATAAGTAGTTGTAGCCGCAGGCTCAGGAATTGTACGAGAGAGAAGATGCAACTTTAACTTTACATAACCGTCACAAGTTTGTGCAATAGAACGTGTCAATTTGATCATAAATGTAGCTATAGAGATATTATGGTTAGGTGTTGCGTCTTTGTAGCCAAACAGCTCCAAGTTGTGGCCATGCTTGGCTCGTGATTGGCTCAGGCGGGTGTGTGAGCGGGACCTCTATACCATGGCTCCAGCCCGGCGATCACCACTGTGCAGACTCTGGCTTCAAATGACGCCAAAATCTCAAGATGGCAGATCCCATATCCGGGATATTTTGGCTTCACTTTTGTACAGTGGGTTGAAGTGGAGACGCTTTTTCCATCTAAATATATACAGTCTATGGTCTGAACCAAAGTGGACCGACCAACAGACGGACATTGCTGTCTCTTGAGCCACGCCGCTAGTGTTGCTAACATCCTAGACTTTAATGATAAAACTGCACAAGGCAAACAGCAGCCATACATTTTCACGTTTCGTTCCCCAATCCCAGATCTTTTTTCCTAATTTCCACATTATTCAAACTGATTTGTTGTGCACAGTAAAATGAGTTAAAACAGATGAAAGTGACAACGCCAGACAAGTAAGTCGGTAAGTCCGAACACAATGTCGGAATCAAATGTTTTTTACATCCGTGTTGGCAAAGTCAGGTCAGTTGTCTGCTGCCATCTCTACCAGGCGTGCCATCTCCAGTTATCTCCCTCCTCTCCCAGGCTCTATCATCTCTACCTCTGTTTCCACATCTCCCGGGTCTCCTACAATCTTTACGAGGCTCAGGAGAGCTTTGACATTCCTAAATGAAAAGGCTCTCTTTGCGGCACTGCAACAGCTGACGATTTATGACAATGAGGCCTCGCTGGAATCTTAGCTGCTGTCAGCCAGCATAATGATGTTTTGATATAAAGATGATTGGTGGGGCTGCATGCGCCGCACTGTGCATCGGGCCTGCGTGTGTGTATCCGTGTGTGTGTGTGTGATTGGGTGATTTAAGGTGGACACTCACGCGTCGTTTACTTGTTGTTGTCTATTGTTTAGCTGTTTACTCCTTTGGTTGCTTTTTTTTTTATTTGCTTTTTTTTTCCAACTTGACATTTAGAGTCCCCTTCAACCGGGCGCCCCCTTTCTCTCTCTCAGTGTAGTTTTTTCCCGCCTTCGGTTCTCTGCCTCTCTACGTGATCTCTTCTGCTTCTCCTCGTTGTTTTTCTCTGTAGCTCTGTTTTCGGATCATCCACGTCTATCTCTGTCCTCGTGCTCTTGTGGTGATTTTTTTTACCTTCTCCTTCTTTCTCCATCTTTTTCTCTTTCTACTTTCCTCCACACACATACTCACACACACTCCCCCACCCCCCCGTCATAGGTGACAGGCGTATAGTTTGCTATAGTTTCTATTAGAGGACCATTGCATGCTTGAGGGCCCCCACAGATTGGTTACATTTTGTTCGGCGGGGCATTAGCGGGCCCCGTCGAAGGGCCCCATCATCATCAGTGTGTCTGCCATCTTCCGGTGGTGATCTATGATTCGCCCATCAGACGTACATAAATCAGAGCGCTAAAAGGATTTCTACTCTACCCCACAACCCCCCTCCTGTTAAATTTATGCTGCCGTAAAAGAAAGGAAAATTAGTCATTGAGGAGCCCCCCCTCTCTGTCTCTCTCTATCTCTTTCTCCCTCGCAACGTGTAGCAGTAAAAAAAAAAAAAAAAAAAGAGGAAAGACAGGGCGAACAATCGCATGCGGCGCCCATCATCCTCTCCTCTCCTTCCTCCTCCCCCTCCTCTTCCCTCTAATATCATCATTATCAGAATCGTAAAGCGAAAAATAACACGCACAAAAAAAAAGAGGTGAGGAGAGGAGGTTTTGAGAGGGGTGAGAGTATTCCCTCCAACCTCTAATCCTTCTTCTTTTTCCCCTTCCTCTCTCCAATCATCTCTCATACACATTCAGACTACTTGAATATGAGAGGGGTTAATAATTATTCCACACTATCCGAGTGTGTGTGCTCGTACGCGGTTGTGTGCGTGCTTACAAACAATGTGCATGTGCTGTTGCTTGCCAGAGTATGTGTTTGTGTGTCTCCACTGTTGAATGCAAATCAGTGAGTCGCCCATGCAGAACGCCTTTCAAATCCCATCGCTGCTCCGCTCTGCCCTTCCACTCCCAGAATGCAGTGCAGCAAGGCAGACAGGTAAGGAGTACGGGCAGTGCGTTGTTGTGGGTGACTGGTTATGTTATTGGCCCACAATCTACTCATTAACTTCCTGCTTTCCTCTCCGTCTATCACCCCTGTCTCTCGATGAGAGGTTGGTCTGTCTGTCACTACGTATGTAAATATGTCCGCCCGTCCATCAGCTCATCGGCCTTTTATGTGACTCTAAGGCCTCTCCCCCCGTTTCTCCAGCTTCGTATTAGTAATCTTAGCTTCTCTGCTGAGGCATATAAGCCTTTGCATATTCCTCTGAGCTGTGTGCTTCATTACTGGTGTCACAGCTGCTCGGTCACACAGTTGTTGGATCCAAGAGGAAGGAAGTATAGAAAATTAGATGAGAATGCAGTTTTATTACAGATTTCAAATGTCATTCTGGAGACACAACAGGCCATCCACAAAGTTCATGGTATTATTTATAATGTTTAAGTACTTATTTTTGTAATACTGAAAGCAAGTAGCAGACAGTAATGTGTGGCTGAATGTCATCCGTCACAGCAACTATATATGACTACTTGATAAAAGCCTCCAAGAACTAAAAAGGTCCAACAAGAACCAAGCGTTATGGTGTAGTCTTGACTACAAATGTCAACAAAACATGTTAACGTGTATAGACTGCTGGACTGCATACTTTATCTTTGAGAGAGAGAGATATACAGCCGGTAGAGAGATACAACAGGTAGGTCTAGTTAAGGAATGTAACTAGCCAAATAGATATTCAGACTGTGTGTTCACCCAAACATCAATAGATCCACTGCGGGATCCAAATTGCTTAACAAGCTGCCAATTAGGCCTGCAGTCAGCTGGCTGGATCACACACACACACAGACACACACACACACACACACACGCACACATATTGTCATTTCTAGAGCCAGTTATACAAGTGAATTACTCTCCTACAGACTGTGCGTGTCCATTCTGTGTTTGTGCATGAGGTTTTCTCTCAAGTAAATAAGAGAGAAAGACAAAGTGACAGAGACATGAGACTTTTACAAGCTGGATAAAAGCACCATCTAAACAAGTCAATCAGATAAAGAAATAATAGAAATACTAAAGAGCATTATTCTGGGTTTTTTTCAGAGCTACTGGTTCTCGTTTTTTTTTTGTTTTTTTACAGTTTTTTGTAATTGCCAAAACACAAAAACTGGTACTTGTGGCATAATTATTGTACTCATGTATCTATTGACTAGGTATGTTAAACCATAAGCACATTGTCTGCTTTACACTGAGTTTTTGTTTATAAGTTTGAAATTATAAATCACACTTTTCTCAACTAACTACACATGGTTATCTACATTAGACATATCATTTAAAACTAAAAGGATGTGTGTGTTGTTGCTATTGAAATACAAATCATCAATCACCTGCAACCAGAATGCACCTGTGAAACACCTGTAACCAATTACATCACTAGACTAGAAATCAGAGCTTGAACTCTTTAAACAGGACTCAGGGTTGCTCTTTTTAATGCACGACAAATGTCAATGTCATCTTCAGATAAAGTATTATGTCTGATACTGTTATGATTATATGACTTTTGAGAATAAACAAATGTGTTTGTTTCCCCGTTGCAAGTGTGTTCATAGTCTTTATTTACAGCATGCTACAAACGTAAATGCCTCTGGATAATAGTGTTTTATACTTAGCACTTCAGAACAATTTATTATATTTTATGTAAAGTTGTGATGCAAAAAATACCAGTTTTAGAAGAGTTTATATATTTTAGAATGAAGGGTTTGCTTTTGCAAGGGGTGTAAGATATTTTGTATTTTGTGTATACGTTTTTAGTTTTTGTGTGTAGAGTTTTGACAAAGAGGGCCTTAGTTTCCGAAATTGTGTTGTAGCAATTGTACTGGGAATAAGTTGAATAATCTCTCCCAAATGGCTTTTTGGATTTTATTTTTAAGTCTTACAGTAGATACTGAATATGTAGAGAATGACATGTTAAGACTGACTGACGTGGTTTTTCCAGTGCACGTGCGTACAGTACAGTACTGCTATAACTGGGAAGATAATATGAATATCTGAGCAGTTATTTTAATTAGTTTGAATGAAAAGAAAACAATAATTTTCTTGATAGAGTAGCTACACTGCTGCCACATCCATCCATCCACCCTGCCAAGTTAAATAAACTGAATACGATACTGCAAATCGATGGATAATAGGTGAATAATGGGCGATGATACACGTTCTTAAGTGACATTTTCATGCGGTCAATAATTTCCTCCGCATCATTTTGGGTAATCAATGATAATTTAGAGTGGCAAGGTGTCTTGTTGTTTTCACCAAGCAGCGAATGACAGTTTGTCCTCTTTTATCCTCGCTCATATTTCCTGCAACCCTTCGCTGCGTAGCCTCCACTCAGAGGGCCATCTACTAAAAATGCCATTAAATAATCAATAATCTTTCAAATCATACAATGTGCTTTTAGATCATAATGTGTAACTGAAGATTGCCAATTGACATAACAACAAATAAATAAATTATGTGCAACAATTATTCTCATGATCAATCATGGAAGACTATTAAATAAAATTATTGTCAATTAAACAGCAAATATTATTTTGTCACCATGACAGCAGGCAGTAGGTAAAGACTTAAGTTCTCATGAAAATAAAAAAACATATCACATTGATTATACAGTAATTCATATCTGTTTGCATACAGAGATTAAGTGTTAATGTAACTTGGTTCACTTCAGTTAAGAACATATAATGAAAGAGAAATAAAATGAAACGAACAGGGAGAAGAGGAGAAAAAAATAATTTATATTTGACAACTTTCCCATGGCGGTTGAGCTTGAGCCATTTTCCACCAGGCCTTCTTTCCATATATTGTTATTGTCATTATTATCATGTCTGCTTCAGTACAAAGGTACAGACTGTCAGCTTTTGTCACTGTTACCTTTTAGGTGAGAGTGAGCGAGAGAGCAGTGTTAACTTATGTCAAGGCTCTTTGAATCAAGACAAGGAGGACGAGACAGGCAGAGGGAAAAGGCTTCCTCTCGACTACTTGTAGTAATCCTGTCTTTGTATGACGCTAATCATATGTAAATCCGCGTTGTAAAGTGATTTGGTTTTCCCCGTGTTTGAAATAATTATACAGGCTGCGCTTATGGAGGAAAACCTCTTCAGTTTCAATTGGTACATGGCTTTTCTGTTGTCACTGCGGACGAGTATACTGGCTGGTGTCTTAATCCACCAGACCTGCTTGTTTACCAACAACAAGAGAATAATATCATTGTCATTGTCAGACACACTTATTGTTCATTTGACTCAATCAGGTTTGGGAAGGTTACTTTGAAGATGTAGTTCATTGCAGAATACTGATTACCTGCTTAATACCAGCTTATTGCAACTCCACTTTCTGATTACTTTCCCACTTACTTTAGAACTGCTCTTTAAACTGTGCAATAAATGGATATACCACTGTTTAAGATGAACTAAATCAAACCATGCATGAATGTAGTTTACATAATATATGAGATATTTCCTGACCCAAAGAGCAGCAACGTCATCTGTTGATGAGTCCAGTAAATCTGTTTTATTCCAGCAGCTATTAGACTTGGGAACAGCCACAGTACAAGAAATGGTCGGTTTACCTTGTGTATAGATTGATAAATGCATGCGATTGTGACTGTTGGTCAGCTATGGATTGACCACTGCCATTAATCCTTGTGTTTTTCAACTCTTTCAAAATTTATCATATTTGTATGTTTTTATTTGTGTAAATTACTTGATTTTGTGTACTTGAGTTTGCGAACTCGCTTGCCTCAAATTGCCCTTTGAGGGATGTATAAAGTGATTTGAATTGAAATGAAATAACTTGAAATGCATACATTAATGTGACATTTTTTTTAACTTTGTTAAAGTAGGTCAGTACGATGGCAAAAGTATTAGAAATCAGAGGAAAATAATAGAATGTAAACACAAAACAGGAAAAAGAACAATGCAATCTGACAGGTCAGAAAGTGTATGAACTACTTTCAAGCATTGATTTACTCGCAGTTGTTACAGTAATTGCAAATGTAACTGTTATTGGAACATAGAGTGTACATGAATTGATTTACATATAAAAACATAAACTAATATATACAATAAATATATATAATATATAATAAATACTTACGAAAGTAACTTAAGGACAAACGTTACATGACAAATAATTCAGTGTTGATGGTTGTTGTTTTCCCGAACAGCGGTGTCCTGGGTGGAAGTCTGGTGTTTTTTGACCCACCCGTCCAACACGACCTCCTCCCTACTTTGTTGCTCTTTATGCTATGTTCAGATCAGTGCATCAGTCATGATCAATGCACCTGATTTTAATTTTGGCAACAAAACTACTTAGGTTTCGGAAAAGATTATGGTTTGGGTTAAAATAAGTATGGAAATAGAGTTACTTAAGTATGGAAATTACAGAACAAATAAGTCAACGTTGACTTCTGGTTTCACATGGGACACGAACAGTGGTCTCCTGGGCTGTTTGTAGACCCATCCATCCATCCTAACCTCCTCCCTATGTGGACTTTGTCGCTCTTTAAACTTCCTGGTTCACAATTACGTGGATTACATATGAATTGATTACGTGGGTTATAAACAAATTATAGTGCATCACTTTTCAAGCAAACAGTGTAGGAGAACAGCATGTTTTGCCAGAATGGCAGGAAAAGGAGAGCGGAGAAGGAGGTGAAAAGAAAGGAAGTTGCTAAACAAAAACACACACACATACACACACACAAGGAAGGTATTAGAAAAGAGACAGTATAAAACAGGGGATGGGGGATAGAGAGAGGGCATGGAGAGAAGGAATGCAGAGATTGTGTCAGCGGTGTAGGGTTGGCAGGAGGAGGAAGCCAGGTTCACACACACACACACACACACACGCACACACACACACTCAGGGTGTGGCTTTTATTTACCTGTGAGAAAAAGGCTTATCTCACCCACAGCTGTGAGGCTAAAGAGAGGTCTGACCTCGCCTCCTCTCTGCTCCTCTCCACTCCTTTTCTTCTCCTCCTCCCTCCTTCTCACCTCTTCCCCTGTGGCTTGAGTGTGCATGTGTGTGTGTATGAGTGTGTGTTTGCTTAGTAACACACCGAGGGCTCTAACCTGTGACCTGGAGCACATGGCACGTAGAAACGATTCACAATCTTCTCTGTGTGGCGCTGGTGAAAGGTTTTGTCTTTCATAACTTTGTTCAAGGAGAAAAGATTTCACTCCCAGTGAACAATGGAGATGTTGTGATTGAAGAGTGAAAAATGCGAATAGTATTCTTTATTTGCTCTTTATAGGTTCAAGTCCTTTTTCAAACAACAGTTGGTTTTCTATCAAGCCACTGGATATTATATACTGTATATATTAATACTTTAATAGTGTATTTTTATGGATAGGTCAACTACGTGAACGTAGTCACCGTGACGTCACCCCTTTGGTTTGAGGACTTCTGTTTTGAACCCTCGAGTTTGGCATTTTGGCAGTCGCCATCTCGGTTTTTGCTGTTACCATCTTGTGCTTTTGCAACCAGAAGTGACAAGACGAGAGGGTGGAGCTAAGTACAACTCTGAATAAGACATTTTTAGACGACCAAAATGTTACCATTAATGTTTATGAACTGAAAACACATTATGAAAGGCTTAATGTGCAAAATCAAACCATGTTACTGTAAGTGCAGTGCTTCTGCTCGCGTCAGACTGTTCCAACAAGTCCTCCAAATTAAATAGTCCTTGCCCTGCAGAACTTTTTTTCAGTTTTGGTTAAGTTTAGGCACAAAACTGACTAAATTTAGGGAAACATTGTGGTTTGAATTAAAAGAACAACTTTGTTAAATTTTGGGACTTTTCGTCTCAGGGTTACTTAATAAAACTGTGGATAAGGTTTGGGAACGATCGTGGTTTCACTTTAAAATAATACTGAAACAACTGGTGGTTCATCTTGGAAGGACAGTTAATGTATTTATGACAGATGTCTGACAGATGATTTATGACAAAGTCTTCATTTTTGTTACTTTGCTGACTGTCAGTGGACCCTTCAGTCCACACACCCAAACGTATGACAGTATATTGGTACATTATGGCATGTGAGCTT
The DNA here is from genome assembly GCF_015220745.1 of Sebastes umbrosus. NCBI lineage: Eukaryota > Metazoa > Chordata > Actinopteri > Perciformes > Sebastidae > Sebastes > Sebastes umbrosus. Next base: position 15,967,058 of record NC_051270.1, read on the forward strand.
ACACTAACAAAAAGAGAACCAACATATTTTCTCTCTTTCAGTGAACATTTAAGGTCTTAATATTGACCTTAAATGGCCCAGTGTAGTGTGAAAATATCAGTGGCGACTGGTGACTCAAAACATCGGGGAGGACAGGAGGGAAACCAACCCACAACGTCATGTTATTTTACACTCGTTGGCTACTTATCTCTACTTTTTTTTTTTATTAAATAAAAGAACATAATTCACATTCAGTACAACAATAACAAAAGAGACAGGGATATATATCACACTAAAAAAAAATATTAAAACCTACATATAGGCCTATTGAGTGTCTTAATAACCTTTTTCTTAGTCAAATTAGAAAGTGGTTTCCCATATTGCTCAACATCCTTCAAGAAAACAACAAAATAAGGTATTTATTGTTAATTTTATATTTATTAATAAAAGATTAAAAGAAAACACATAAAATGTATTGTAAGAAAATATTGTTTTGGGGTTTCTGAAGAAACCAAATATCCCATAATAATGTCGTTGAAGATATGATTAATGACAAATCTGCAAAGGCCTTTGTGTCTTTTTTAATTTCTGCATGTACTATAATGATTGACAGGGTAATATTCATGAATAATTTGAAAGGACACTTCCTTAACCTCATACACTATTAGGTACTTATGAGGAAGAATCCAGACCTTCTTCCAATAGCCTATATGTGGTTAACAAATCAGTTACTCTTTTTAATATTTTGATCTCCCTCTTGCCTCTCAAATGTAGAGGAGGAGCAACCTCTTCTGCCTCTATGGACCAGCCTCCACTGATGTAATTACAAATGTAGAGTGGGTTAGTCTAACTGGCAAAGTTATACAGTGTTTGAACACAGCTTCTCAAATTCTGTAGCTAATGTTAGTGTTTTTAAAAATCCGTAAGGAAAAAAGATAATAATAAAGAAAAGAAAAGAAAACAATATAAGAAACAAAGAAACAAACTAGATAATTGCTCAGCCCCGCGAGTGTTGAGTACTGTCCACTCTGTCACTCTTGTTCTCTGTCGCCTTTATTCCCTTTCTTTCCTTTCATGTTTCTCTCTCTCTGTCTGGCTGTATGGGCTATTGTGTGGCCGGCAGTGACAGATGTGCTGTATCGCTGCTTCTCTGCATGAAAGAGAGAAAAAAAATCATGTCTTGTCCTCCACATGTCTGCTCTCTTTTTAGAGCTACTGAGGTCTTGGCCCCATTACACTGATTTACACACACACTCTCCCTTTCTGTCTCTCTCTGTGTGTCTCTCCAAGTTAATAGCAGAATGCAGATGAGCACTTTTTCACAAGGAGCCGGCTGACTGCGCGAGGCGCATATATGTGTGTGTGCATGTGTGCAAGAGTCCTTCTGGCCGAGGGGATGAGAGGGTAGTGACAGGGGTCTTGACATGCTAAAGAGGCAGAGTAAATGGGTTTTTCTAAAGCAGTAGAGGAAATATCACCGTTTTATACCAGGCCAATTTATGTCCCCTTATCTCTTCCTCAAACATGTCACTTTAGCTACTGCTGAATGGTAATTACCACTCTCTCAACACTCAGTCACTCCCTAACACACACACACACTTAGAGAAACAGACATGTATTTAAGAACACATTCAAGTGCACACACGTAGGCCAGTTGAATAAGTACACTCATGCACATTCTGGGTAGACAAATGTTGTCTATGCATATTACACACATATCACACACACTCTAATCTGTGTGCAAAAAAACAACACAGACACACACACACACACCATTACTGTATGGAAAAAAGGGCAGGTATTAGGACAGATTCTAATGTTTTAAGGTTTATCTGTGCATGAATGTGTGTGTGAGGTCTGCTTCATGCGTTTCAGATGGCCCCACCAATCCGTTAATCCACATAAATAGCCATTCATGACAGACACACACACACACACACACACACAAGGGAAAAATAGCCATTTATGCTCATCTCATTCTAATTCTGATGGCCCTCCCTACCCCATAAACTGTCTCAGGAATTGGATCGCCTGAGGCAGATTATGATTACGGTTATCAAAAAATCACATCACAGATTGCCTCGGCGCTCTCTCTTCCTCTTTGTTTTTTTCTCTGTCTCTCTCTCTCTCTGTGTCTGTTTGTGCTCCTACACAAACCTTTCGTGCCCCAAAAGTCAACTGCTGACTGGAGGAAAACACAATATCAGATTTTACCATAGAGTGTGAGGATTTCCAGTTATCCATCGGAGGAAAATCAACCTCAGCAACACATTCTCACTCCCAACTCGTCAAATACCGCCGCTTGGTCAGTGCCCCTCGTTATCAGAGACTGATGCACGGGGTACCCCTCTTTTGGACGGACGGAGTGTCAATATATGTTCGTCACATGCATCGTGTCCTTTCAAAATAAACTTCCATTTTCACATGGAGTTAGGTTTAGGCAACACAACCACTTAGGTAGGGTTAGGAAAAGGTCGTAGTTGACGTTTAACTTCACTGACTTAACAACTCACGTGACTCACAGGACTGACGATACCAACGAGTCACGTGACTAATGACTGACGTGACAAAATAAGTCAACGTTACTTTTAGTTTCACACAGGACACACAAACAACGGTCTCCTGGTTGAAAGTGTTGTCCCAGCATCCTTAATGTGGCCCAGGACACATTAGCATACACACTGCTAAAAGAATGTGGCCCAGACCACCTCTGAATGTGGTCTGAGCGATCGGATCTCAATGCGTCCTCAATGCGTCTTGAGTGCGTTCACACCTGTACTTAGAGCTGTCCACTTGTGATCCGACCACTCAGGACTCATGTTAATAACAGGTCTGACCAGGGCCATATAATCACTTAACCAAAAGAAGACCTAAACCCTGACAGTAGTTTACAGGTTGAATTAGACTGGGAATGGATATCCTAATTTTGCAGATGACAGACGGCACCAGGCTGCTCTAAAGGTCTCAGGTTTATTATACCTGTACATGACAACAGCAGAAGAATCTTCTCCCCGTTTCTCGCACTTTTCACACAACAGATGAGTTAGTGTCTTCATTAGCAGCTGATGCTGCCTGCATAAATAACGTCTTAATGAGGTTCTGTGGGCTGATTAGCCAGTAGCCATGCAGTACTTAGCTGCCAGTGACACACTACAACAGCCATGTTGGCCATGTGTTTTGCATGTTTACTTGTTTTGGTTTCTGCTTGGATACACCGCAGATCCTGAATGGATGGAACGGCCGCTCACAAACAATCAATAATTTTGAGTGGTAATTAAGCAGCATTAATGTCAGGTACCCTAGAGGAGGTGGCAACGCTGCTTCAGTGAATCTCTTTTAATATGGAAAAGGCTGGCGTACTTGGTTTACAGAAGAACTACAGAGTGCTACCAGTGACAGTTCAGAAAGTCAGTTTCCTGTATCTGTGCAAGGCTTATTGTATGGAGGCTGGGACACGGTCTTGAGCTATGGGTTATGACACATGCGCAGTGTAATTGGAGCTGTGGTTGTGCGTTGCTATTGGCTCAATTGCAGCGAGTGCAGACCATATTTTACTGTGCATGTGTTGTATCTGGATGATATGACACTGTGACATCCCCTCTTTCAACCCTCCTTGTATTTGTGTCACGAGGGTTTCACCACTGCCCCGCCCCTTTAGGAGACTAGCGGCATGTCCTGAGTCTATTAACTCCAAAGGGAGAAGTTAACGTGAACACAGATTATGTCTGATTTCTTAAGTCTGAAGTAAATATTAGACCCATTTTTCATAAACCACATATCTTCCAAACATTCTTACACTAAAATTAAATTTTTCCGACAGACAAATCAGAAGAAAATTAACTTTACTCGAGACCAAGACAGACCAAGCGAAAGAAAGCTAAAGGCAGTGAGTCTCAGTGAGTAGCAGTGTGCTCCAATCCACGTATTTACGGAAGTACACTTCAATGTAGTACACTGTGTGCACTCTGTACTTACTTGAGTAGTGTGTGAATTTCAACGCGGTAGGGTCGTCTCAAATCGAATACTCTGCGCCGCACTTACCGGAAATGACAATTGTAACATATCACCGCGGCTTGCTACCAGCCAAAATATCTTCTTCTGCTTCGGGGTTTTACGGCAGCTGCCATCCTTTGTGTTGCACTGCTGCCTCTTTCAGGTTTTACCCGTCCACTACCCGCCAAAATATCTGCCTGCTTTGTTGATCAAGAATACACAGAAAACAAAAGCAAAGTGGAAATTACGTTTCCAATGTCGTCGCCTACGCCTACGATGTATCCTCCTTATGGCTGAAAATGTTTACGTATTATTTTATTCTGTTATCTACGTAGCCCATAGACATCTATAAGGTACGTTGTTCAGCACTGCAAAAGCTCCTGCATCATCTGCTGCCATTTTCACATGTTTGAATAGTGGTCGTGATCCCACCCCTTCCGCTACGTAGCCAAGATGGCGACAAATGAGTGTGAAAAGTGTCCAGCGTTCCACACTCAACGATTTGACTGTTTTGAGTACAACATCCTTTTTCTTTTCTTTTTTTCAATTATTATTAATTTCCTGCCCATCTACTGCTCCACACTCCAGGCCAGTAGGTGGTGGTATTGCACTTCAAAACTGATTTGCCAAACGCCAATAAACACTAAAGAAGAAGAAGAAGAAGAAGAAAGACGAACTGCTCAAAAACTTAATTTGTTATGCACGTTTTTTTACAGTGTGCATTTTACAGTGTTGTGGCCGGAGAGAGGCTGCTGGAGGCTGCTGCTGCTGCTGCAGGCTGCTGCTGCTGCTGCAGGCTGCTGCAGGCTGCTGCTGCAGGCTGCTGCTGCAGGCTGCTGCTGCTGCAGGCTGCTGCTGCTGCAGGCTGCTGCTGCTGCAGGGAGCAAACACCGACAGGTGGAGCCTTTACTCAAATTGCCCTCCAATGCCAAACCGAAACGAAATAACTCTGCTGTAATTAATAGGCAGTTTTTGTTGGATAACGTCGCCGACAACAACCTGTAGATAGCAAGCGGTGTTTGTGCGTCACTACGCATGAACGTTTTCCTCCTCACCTGGACAGGAGCGCGCTGGAGACCTTCTTTTCCGCACAGCGTGCAGGCCGGCATATTTTCACCTCTTACTCAGTGAATTAAGGATTTATTCAGACCAAACCAGAGTTGCTGATTGATGGAACCGTGGAAAGACTAACCAAGGCGGGTTTGGTGAGTTTTATTTTGTCTCTGTCCAGTTTGAATGTGTTTTACAATGAGTTAACAAAGCAGTTATACTGGTGTTACACTGAAATCCGTGACCACCGAAATCTGTGACCGCAGAGCAATATGAGGTCACCATTTCTGATGACTGTCATCAGAAAATGTGACCCCACTGTTCCTATCTTTTGCTTTAAAGTAAAAACAGTAAAATTATTAAAAAAATGTAACAATTTAGTTTTGTATGTTTCCTGACAACAGCCATCAGAAAATGGTGACCTCATATTGCTGGCTCCTCTTTGGTCACAGATTTCGGTGTAACACCTGTCTTAGTTTCGGCTTAAGAGAGAAACACGACTTCAGAAGGTTTACGGTTGTTGTTTTTTTCTGTTGAGGTGTAAGAATATTTCCTTCATTGATATTTTGTGAGTTTATTGCATATATATACAGTCTATGGTTTATTGTTTTATCAGATGTAGTGACCTCACCGCCAGCGCAATGCATTCTGGTAGGCAACATGTAGGCACAGCTGGTGTTACACCGAAATCTGTGACCGCAGAGCAGAAGATATCAGCTTTTTCTGTCAATTATGTATACATGCACTGGGTAATTTGTTAATAACTAACAAAATGATTATAATTTAACAATAATAAACATTATTATAATTATAATAATAACATTTCAAAATATGTCTTCAGTAGCCTATAGGTCTTTTTCTTGGAAGACATGTTGACAGGTCACAGTAGGAAAATCACAGGTGTAAATAATACAATTAATGATGGCTGTGGGCCGGGGAGCCATGTTAATGTCATTAGTAACATCTGTGCTTTTCCTACAACGACATGTCAAACTGTCTTCTGCAGAAAAGTGGTAATACTTTTCAGACAAGTTTAGATACTCATTCATCTCACTGGAATGACTTTTATAAAGTAATGTACAAATAAAGTAATCACAAAGTAATTTCCTGGAGTCATACAGCAAGTTATAAGGCTAATTGATTACTTTTTACCAAGTTATTCCCACTAAGCTGACAAAAACTATCAGCAAGTGAGGAGTAGAAAAAGTACTGTCAGGTCTCGCAGAGTATTTCTTTCTTTGATTATGCCGCCTGCCATTTGACACCTGATCTTTCTGGGTGCACAGTAACTCATAACCAAGGTTGGGCAATTTAACAACCATGTTAGTTTGCTGGAATAATCTTGTGCAGGCAAACATCTTGGTTGCGTCGGAAATTCCATACTGACATGCTATTTAGTCCGCAGTATTTTAGATTTTTTTTAGTATGGCCGAAACCTTGGTATGAAACCAATAGCACGCAAATTGCACACTATTTCCGGTGAAATATTACTGTTTGCAAACACTGGACACTATCCGGCATAAATATCCCATAATGCAATGCGGTAGTGAGGACAATGTTCATAATGGACGTTGATGGACAGCTCTGTAACATAAATAACTCTTCAATTTAACTAAATATACACATTCACTTTGCTAGACGTAAAATGTATTTTAAATTAATTCAGACTTTGATTCTCACAAATCATCGTTATGGTCACATGTGGTGGCCCAGGTTACCATGGTTACACGTCTCCAACAGGCAAGGAGGCTCTCAGGAAGTGATGACGTACATTACTGCTCAGTGCGTCCAAAATAATATATAACACTGTTCATTAACACAAAAGTATGTTGAAAGATAGTATACCTATTGGGTATGTAGTGCATATTGCAAGCCCTTCTGTGCGTTCCAATACCCATACTACCGTACTATTTAGTATGCCAGAAAAATATTGAATATGTCCCAATACATAGTACTGTATGTGAAATGCAGTATGACAAAAATTTCAGGATGTCCTCCTACATCCAGTTGTATTTTGCAGTATGCAAGCCAGATTGCTTTTCTGGCTATTCTGACCCACAATCCTTTGCGCAGCGGATATATGAGCAAGAGGGTCAAAGTTCAAGGCGCAATGTTATGACAAAGTAGTATGTCCCAGCTGTATGAATACTGCATGAAACAGTTCGTACTTTGTAAGGGCAGCTGCAGTACGTTCTAAAAGTAAAAAGAAAATATCTGCGATTTGGAACGCAGTCCTTCAGTGATTCCTTATTGCAATAACTGCCCACACAACAAACCAAACAGATGAGTGATTATCAAACATTTCACCTATAATTTGCTATATTGTTCTGTGGTGGTGATGTCTAGGCCTGCAACAACCTACATACTTCAGTTTGGACAAATTCTTCTTCCATGTGTTAGCATGCTTCTATGTGTGTCAGTGTGTATTTGTGTCTGTGTATGTCAGTGTGTTTGGATCTGTCCGTGCATAAGAATGCCTGAGTGTGTGTTGAATATATTCTATGACTGTGTGTGTGTGTGTGTAGTCGTGGCCCGTGGGTAGTGTGTGCCCCTCCTGACCTTGAGAACAGAGCGTTGGGTTGTCAGTCTGAGAGCTATAGCTAATGCTAATGCAGAGAGAATAGCCCCATAAAGTGCAGCTCTCTCATCCACCGCGGTTTGAAGTCTTTCACTTACTGGGAGGAAGAGCTGTCCAATGTCTCTTTTTGTTTCATTCAATATCTTTCTCTCACTCGTTATTCCCTGTCTTCCTGCAACTTTGTTGAATGTCTCTTTTCTCTCCCTCTGTCTTCTTCAGTTTCAATCCATGTCTCTGTGTAATCTCTCTTTTGTCTTTCTGTCAGTTTCTTTCTTGTGTTTCCTCCGTCTGTCCTCCCTTGACCCTGTTGAGTCTCTGTCTTTCTGTTTTACTTTTTAAGCCTTAACTTTCTATGAAATGTTTTACGTCCTTATGTTCAACCATAGATATTTAAATGTGCCTGTCTCCCTTGTGTTTGTACATGTATGCATTCGTGTTTCCAGACCTCTGCAAATGCTGTGAGCCTATTTTGTCTGCCTGCCCTTGTTGCCATGTGTCCTTCCAACTCACCCTTTAACTTCATTAAATGTCTCTATCCTCATATGCTACCAAGAATCAATCAATTTGACTCTGACCTCCATTCTGTCCCTCCTTCTGCCTTTTTAAACTGCTTCTCCCTCATTTCATATCTCTCCCTCTCTTCTAACAGCTTTGTTGTCTGTCTTCCCTTCTCGTAGTGTGTTTTATTACTAGAGGTGTGGAAAAAATCCATCCACCTATCTATCGCGATTTGTTCTTTTACGATTTTGAAATTGATTTTTTAACGCCAGAATCGATATATTTGCATCATTTGAGTCTATGTGGAGGTTGAAGGAAATTACCGCTTTTATTGTTGTAGTCAGAATAACGTGACGTCATATGTGTTCTGTATCAACCAAAACAAACCGCAGAAAGTAGAAAATGTCGGCGGGTTGGCGTGGATACGACCTGCACCCTCACGTTTTAAATCCAAAGTGGTAAACACTACACATACAGTAAAGTATGGAAACACTTTGGGTTGCACACATTGCAGGAAAAGCAGAGCTAGACATCACGGCTAAAGCTGCATGCTAATTCTGTCATGGACAGGTAACGTTATCGTATTGCGGTAACGTGTGGTCAAGCCAGCCGTCACTCTCATCTCCGTGGTCAAATCAGCCGGCGCTACAGCTGTAGAGCACCCATATACTGACATTTATATTAAATACAGTCAAGCAGCCCCAATGGAGCTGATCATGGATGTATAAAGAGAACGGAGCTAACGGGAAAGCTAGTGACGGAATTGGAGAAGTTAGCGGAAGTATACACATGTGACCACGGATACAAAATACATATATGGAAATAAGATTAGATTACATTCACCAGAATTGAACCAGAATTATAGAACATTGCATTTCCCTTATAAATTAAAAAGAAAATACCATTAATTTGTGAGGGAAATGTCTTTATTCTTTGATTTTTGGGTTGCTGGAAAAAAATGTATAAATAATGCCTGACAACGACTGATATATTTGACTTCAGGACATTTATGACTACATACATGCTGAAAATCAAACATTTTTGCTGTATTAATTTAGATATTTTCCAAAGTAAAAGTCCCTAGAAGTGTATGATTGAACTTTTTCCCATGGTCTAGTGTTAAAAAGTTAACTAAAATTGCAGTAAATCATATATTGAATGGCAATACTGCTAGAATCGCAATACATATCGAATTGGCACCCAAGTATCGTGATAATATCGAATCGGGAGATACTGTAGGTGTATCGTCCCAGCCCTATTTATTACATGCTATATTCTTTACAAACCCTCCTGTTTCCTGGTGCCAAAAGTTAAGAGGTGGTAATGAACAGGGTGTTGACCCGCTAACAAATTCTTTCCAGTCTGCTTGAAAAAGAAATTTCAATTCACTCATTCTCCTTGTTCTCCTTGGCTTCATTCTTCCTTTATTTGTCTCCGTCTGTGTCTCTCTTGTTACTAAAACTGTAATTCTGCTTTGTGTTATTGCTGCAGGTCTTTGAACACTGTTTGACACTAAGAGCCACAATACAGGCGTCCGAATAGAAGAACTGTAGAATTAAACCACAGCTGTATGTCCATTGAGGAAGAGAGAGAGACAGTAATAGAATATCAGGGAGAAAGAAAGATGCCATATTGTGAGTGGGTATGCCCAGCAATCCTGTTAGAGACTACGTCTGTATTCTCATTCTGTTTGATTGTATTTTCAGAGCAGCCAGAGTGTCTTTCACTGAGAAACTCAAAATTTAATTTGGGCCCATTGTTTAGTCTGCTTCAAATCCACAATCCTTAATTGTATGAAATGTGCTAAAGCCATGATCCGTGATTCAAATTATCTGGTCTGACCTGGCTTGGTTTTGTAAGGGCTGAACTCCATCTACAGAAATAAAAAGGAGACTTGAGGCGCGTGTGTGTATCATTAAATGCAGCTATTATGGTGAGATAATACTACTGGCGCTCATGTGGCGTCTGCATATTGTGCATCGCTATGAGCCTGGAAGTCAGGCTCAGTAAAGTGCTGATAACTTTGGAGTGACATTGAACAGAATCTGTATAAAACTCGTGAAAGTGCCTGCTGCTTTTTGATATCCTATTGAATCTGATATCAATAATTAATTTGAGTTATTGTTGTTTTCTAAAGGCAGTTTACTGCATTTCTGCTGTGACAGATATTGTTGAGTGGAGAGTGACGGGAAATACAGAGAGGAGAGAGGGTGTGGCATGCACTTGAACTCATCATGTTCCAGTTGTATGGAACCTGATCACATCATTGACACTTCTCGCTTAATATAACAAAGAGAAACGTGTGATGATTTGTTTTAGTTCACTAAATTTGGTAATACTTTCATTGAAAAGTATTTTTTTTTTTTTAAAACAGAGCAATTTGGACTTTTTCCACTCTTTTCCCCACTCTTGTGCGTGTGCACACATGAGTTCTGGGAGTATTAAACTATTAAAGTAGCCATTGTGGCCCATTTTGATGTTATCACTGTATGTGTGTGTGTGTGTTTCTTGACGTGATGATAGTGGACAAAGTGCTGGAAGCTTGAGCTGTCAACCTGTCACACACTGACAGATATGCTGCTCGTACACCGTCCAGGCAATGCCACATGGTTGCACACATTGCATGTGTGTATGTGATTGTGTGTGTGTGTCTGTGCGTGTTGGTCATATGCAGTCTAGGCATCGCCAGAACACCCAAGCACGTACTTTATACCCAAAGTCCTGTATGTGTGTCAGAGTGAGAAAACACGGTGACAGATAAGGCCTTTGATATATCATCTTTTAAAAAAGATTTCTTTCCACTGCATTTCCACTTTACTTGACCTGATATTTGACAATGACATAAAATAGAGGAGCGACAGAGTTAGAGATGAAGAGAGACGTTAAAATATGAAAAAAGGTCATGAAATTATAACACAGAATGTTGATGATCATAAATATGATACTGTATCATATCATGGCTTTAACCCTCTGGACTGTGAGCCATTGTTGACAAAGAAGTTAAAAGAAAAAGTAAAACAGAATTTGAATGTTTCAACAATACATTCATTTTCTAAAACAAACAACTATGTGCAAAAGTTTACTATGTTCACATTTGTAGCCCGGTGCTTCAGGTGAAAAGCAAAAAATATACTCTACTATCACAATAGAACCGGCATTATTTCTCGGGTCTCCGCCCTTTTGCCGACTGAATCCCTTCCGCCAATGTCTTTACGTAGCTCAATACAGATAACTATCTTGATATATATATATATATAATATATAGATATATTTAATCTTTGAAGGTCTCTTCCGTGTTGCAGTAGATTTCTAAATGCTCAGGACACACAGCAAAGATCTCTCCAATGACGTTTGTAAATTGGCCATTTTGCACCTGTCACTCGCGCAGTGCTTTGTGCCCTAATAACACAGTTTGTGATTGGAGAGATGAGAGTCAGCATGTCTGCCAAAATTTCATTCACCAAAACAGTAACTTTAAAAGAGGTGTTTGTATAGTCGGCATTAGATAAATAAGTATGTAAAACATCAAATTTTTGCTTGTATTATTTTTCAATGTCCAAAAATAACAGCAACAACAACAAATACACAAATACTTGATGGATTGCCAAGCCTCTGGATGGATTATAAGAACAAGTGATGGCTCATTGTTACAGTGGAATAGTGCGCTGCATTACACTTTCTAAAGTAAGCCGCTACATGTATTAGTTACAGAGATATTATTAAAAGTATGAAGTGAGTGCTTTTGCAATCATGGGCGACTGCCGCGACCCCAGAGGTTTAACTGTGGCACATGCCATTTCTTCCTCACCTTCCCACTTCATTACTTTCTGTCACCCATATTAACCAAAAATACTGTAGAAATAATAGTGTTGTTTTCATTGACATTTTTCATTTATTTGTTAGAGACACCGTGGACACAGCAAACCCATTTAGTACTTAGACACACACACACACACGTCCCTGATCTCATGTATGTCCAAGGCTGACAACACGCTGGTTTCCCTTTGGCTGAACCCTTAGAGCTGAGCATTCTGGGTAAAGCCAGGATTACCAACCATCCGGGAGTGTGATAGTGTGTGTGTGTGTTTTAAGTGTTTCTGCTCGCACACAAAGCTTAATTTTGTCAGCATTAGTCTTTACATGTATCTTCTTCCATTAGAATATATCTATTTTCTATTCCCAGTGATTATGAGAGTATGTGTGTGTGTGTGTTTGTGTATGATTTTCTGAGTGTGTGTGTGTGTGTGTGTGTGAGCGCGCATATGTGTGTGCGTGTGTGTCTGTGTGTGTGTGCTGGCAGAACAGATGGCATCGGGCTGAGAGACCCAGTGTGAGGTGAGACATCTCCCACCGAACTCTTCTACGCACACACACATTTGCAAAGATCCATCATTAATATCATTATCATAATACTCTCAGTGCGACGCAGCCTGTCTGTCACAAATATGATCACTCCTATCATTCTCACTGTTACACTGTAATTATTTAACCAGCTCTGTGTGAGGAATCATCCGTGCCATCATTTGTACCTGCCACGGCATTGTAAAAATAATTTGGTATTATCAGTCACAATTGCCCTTTTAGTATAATTAATCACTTATAGTGCTTTCACCACAGTATTTCTATTTTAATAGTTGAAGGTGATTTGCCATCAGCCTGCCCTGAAGAAATAATAAAGAGCCAAATATAAAGTGTTTATATAGAATGCAATTTTTTATTTGATATCCATAACAAACATGCAGATTATTTTGTTCTGCATGCTTCAGTTATAACGCAGCATAAATTAATAAAGAAGGCTTTTATGAAATATGATCTCTTCATCACTGATAGAGCCACAGGTTGTAATATTTTCCTAATAAAATGCACAGTGCATTTCCATAAAGTTACCGCACACTATTTAAAAAAAATAAAGCTCATATAGCAGACAGTTCTGTATGATTTCATTGAGTGATGCTTTAATATTTCTAACTCCGGCCTCTTCATGTCTGTCAAGTTCTGACACATCACACACACATTGTGTCAATGCTGTCACACCGCACACATGTGAGATGCAGCTCTATGACTAAGTCCTGACTAACTCTGTGACAAACACGGCCTATTAGGGTCAGTGGAGCCCACCTCTCCCTGGCTTCCATACACTACGGCTTACTTCTGTAAAGGTCCTGTCACACCAAGTCGATGGTCGGCCGTCGGACAGTTTAGGGCAGGGGTCTCCAACCTTTTTTCCTCTGAGAGCTACTTTGACAAAATGAAAGTGGCCGAGAGCTACTCATATTTTATATTATTAGTAACATTTATTCACATTGCTCAGCTCCACCCAAACCAGCTGAACAAGCTTCTTTTGTGTGAACATTTAGAAAATGTTGATATCCAACACTCACATTTTGACATCATCACCATCTTAAATTCAGCAGCATGTGCATGTTTTTTTTCTGTATGCATTTCTTTACATTTTCAATGTGTCAAGCTCACACATTCACATCAGATTAATGTCATGGAAAACAAAACAATGTTGTTACTTTTTTTACTTGTCCTTATTTTCTGTCTGTCCACATATCACTTTATCAAATCCCTTCCCTTCACCATCTGTAGTTCACATGCATGTATTACATGCATTCAGTCTTTAACAGTTAGTGAGATGACTGGCACTGCATGGAGTCAACAAGAGAGGTGTATGCTGGAGTGTATCCACTAAGGTTCAATCTTATGGAGTAATTTAAATGTCAGTCTTGTTCTGAACTTAGATTTCATGTCATTCAAGACAGCCAGCTGGGCCGTATCGCTGGAGTCAACCGACTCATCACACTGGATGGAAAACCATTTGCACCTGTCCATGTCCCGTTGTAGCTGCTCCACAGCATCCGCAGACAGCGCAGACACTGTCCTTGCCACGGTAATAGCACCAAGTTGTACATCGGCGATAGCAGACATAATTTCGGTCTTACTTTTATGGTCCTTGAATAGCGTTTAAGCTTCGTTAGGATGTGCGCCACTTTAGTTGAAGCCTCTGTTGCTGCGTTGGCCTTCTTCGTCGGTTTGGTAAACAGAGACTGTTGTCTTTTAAGCGTTGTGTTCAGCTCCTTTACCTTCTCTGTTCGTAGACTGCTACCAGCTGGAAAGTGGAAAGTTGCCGTGAACTTTGGTGAAGTGGTGCTTGACTTTACTCTTCTACCGACTGTCACGCTCACACCTAGTCTACCGCTAGCCTGCTAACATCTCCTAATGTTACGGCGTCACTGACGTAACCAAACTTGGCAGCAGCGTAACTCGTTTAATTGACAGCTGATTGGCAAATAATCAGTTTGTGTCAGAAGGGGGAGGGATATCTGGGAATTTCATTGGATAGAAACTTAGGTTTACCAAGTGACTTTCATGTACGTATCATAACAATGGCTTGTATATCCGCCGTCCTAGGTCTTCCGGTTTTCCTTTTTGAATGACGAATACAGACTACCATCACCTGCTGGTGTGGAGAGTTGTTTCCTCTCATGCAGGCGCAGAATGTACGTGGCAGTTGGCCGTTGGCTGTAGTCTTTGCGGTGTGTTCAAATGCAACGTGTTGGCCAAGACAAATGCGACGTGAGGCGACGCAACAGTCGGCCTTCATTATCGCTAGTTCTTTGATGTCGGCTTGGTGTGTCTGGGCCTTAAATGTAAGTAAACAATTGACCCTTCCTAAGTCCCACCCCTTTTCACTCTGTGCTCCAATAACAGTTGAGCAAGCTTGGAACCCGTCAGAACCTCGGTCAACTTTCCCCTTTCCTGTTGGCTTACACAGGGGTTATACTTAGCTATGCTACGTCTGTTCAAGGGTAACATTACTATGTAAGTTACATTACATTGGTTTCACAATCTTCACATTATATTGTACAGTATATAGTCGCAGTTACTACGAAGAACTTTAATTTTGTGTCGATGTTGGCGGTCAAGTGTTCCTGAGCCCCAGAATCCCTTTAGAAAACCTCTCATTTTACTGCAGAAGGGTCTGACAGTCGGCCCCTTGCCATCCTGGTTCTGGTTTTCCCGTACCTCCCTTCCCTCTAGTGGGCCCAGCAATATGGCTTGGGCCTACAGCAGCGTAGTGTGGGTGTTGGCTCCCAGCGGGGACTGGTGCAGAGCTCTCCATGTCCCACCTCCTTTCCTGAGCGGAAAGAGTTTCTGACGAACCTGCATGATTTCGTTCCTTTGTTTATATTATCTCTGCTTCGTGCCGCCCCGAAGTATGTTTCTTTTTGTCAAGTTTGTCGGACCTAGCAACAGTAACTAAGTGGGGCGGAACTTAGAATCGCTCAATTGTTTTAATCACTTAATCGTGATGTTTGTGGTTCTGCTAAAGGCTGAGACAGCAAAGCACCGGCTGATAATAATATACTGTTCGACTGGCTGACTGACTAATTGTATAATTTAAAAGACCAGCAGGCTGGATGGGTTGTTGTTGGGGTGACTGACTGGCCACCTGCCTCGGTAGCAGACTGACTGATTAACAGGGTGACTGACTGAAGTACATTCACAGATGGTTGCATACATGTGTATAGGCAAGGGGACACACACATTTTAATGCACTCTTTTAATAAAAAAGGTGTTTAGTATGTGACAGTGTATTAAGGATAGTGTTGCTGTGGGAGTGTCCGCACAGAGAGAACAATTATTTACAGTGCAGCAGCTATATAAACAAAAGTCCTTTTTATTATTTAAAGAATAATGACACATCACAGGAGCATCATTCATTAGACCTTAATAGTCTATGTGGTTTCGTCGTTTGTGTGTGTGTCTGTTGTGTGTGTCTGTAATGGTGTTGTTTTCCTCATTTAGCTGGCTGGAGCTCTTCTGTCTTTAAATGATCCACTCAGCTCTCGCAGTTTAAATGGTAATTAAACAGTAGTTCCGCTGTCAACATCACACACACGCATACAGTCTCACACATACACACACACACACACACACACACACACACAGACTCTCTCTCACACACACACGCACGCACACAGCCCCTGCTGTTTAAATGGTAATTAAAGAGCCATTCCAGTATCAACATCTGGGCATACTTATAAAGAATGACATTAGATCACACACACACACACACACACACACACACATGCACACACACACACACACACACACACACACACACACACACACACACACACACACACACAGATGCAAGCTGCTTGTAAGGTTATTACAGGAGTTCTCTGTCACACTTGTTCCCACACACTACACTGTACTGCGTGTACTGTAGTGTTCAACCCATTAGCCAATGGGTTGAAGCTGCACAAATCTTGTGACTTTTTTGTCCGTACAGGCATACAGGCTCACAAATAACACACATGCACACACATATATAAAGTATACACATAAACACACACACAGAAACACACACATGGTTGAGGGCTGCTCCACTGGTGCTTATTAGAGAGGATTACCACACTGACATGTCTTCATTAATCACAGAATCAGACAGAAGGACACACACACACACACACACACACACACACACACACACACACACACACAGTGGAGGTGTGACTCAGGTGCCTGCCAGCCCTTGGGCCCCCTATGGAAAGCCCAGCTTCCCCTTGTCTTTTTGTCGCTCCTCCCCTTTCCTCTCCATCTACCCCTCCATTCATCTCTCTCTTCCCTCTATGTGATCTTCATCCCTGCTGCAACCCAATCACATCATCTTCCCAACTCTCGCTTCATCTGTTTTCCATCCTTCCCCAAATTGTCTCTGACTTTTGTTACATCTGTGCATCTTTCATCGTGATACTAAGGTTTACATGCTTACCAAAGGGTTTCACATAATTTAAATACTATATGAGGTAAAATAATGAATGTGAGATCCTAACCTCTGACTTTACTGACTTTCAGAGGCTGTAGCAGGCTCAGTTTTAGCGCTAGGGTGACGATAATGGTATCATATGAAACTAGAAAACATAACAAATCCATTGATACCAGCATTTTTGACACTTGACCTCACTTTATAAAATGACCTGTTGTGACCTCTAGGATAATCACAGCCTCGTGCAAATTTACAATCACAAAGTAAAGACCTAGGGCATTCAGAGGATGTATGGTTTTCCTAGCTAAATTGACAATAAGGGGGTTTCCAGAACAGAAGTGCTCGCCATCCAATCGCCGAAAAATGCAATTCTTGCAGAAATCTCCAAATGTCCAAAGTTATTGATACCAAATCACAGCATGGCTTTTTCTGTAGTGTTCCTCAAGGTGTTGGTGTCTTAATGTGGTGTTTTGGAGGGATTATTGATCATTTTTATCAATTCTCGAGTTGTAAAAATTGGTTAAATTTAGCACCAAATCTGTGTAACTCTGTGTATCAACCCAAAAATTGCTTCAACAACTTACGAGACATAATAAAGCATGGTAATGGCCATCATATACTTTCATCATAATGTTCTAAGCCCTTATACACAATTTACTTTAGTTAATTAATTAATTATTGATTTAAATACTGTTGACCTGCCATCGCCCCCTAATGACCCCCTCGTCAAAGTTCAACAAAGTTGATCTCCACATGATGTGAAGATGCAAATGTGCTTTGCCACCGGAAGCAAATATTTTATTCACCCCTTCACTCGTATATAATGGAAGTGAACGGGAAGTGAATAGTCGCCAATATTAATTTTCGAGCATGTGTGATCATGCCTTTACAAGTTAAATGTTGGCTTTGAAAAAGCCCTATTGTCTCTTGTGCTCACAGAAATATAATGAGTAGAACGGACATTCCCATTCAAATCAACATAGCAGGATGGTCAGAGCGGTGGACATTTTTATGTGTACCGTTGCCATCGCAAACTCTATTTCAATGGTCAGTGCACAATGCTGAGCTCCGTTTTCATGCAATTGAGTCCACTGCCTGCCTTACTATGACTTTACACCAACTGCTGACCTTTCCACAGCCTCAAAGAACGTTGTGTTTGACGTTTGAGGTATTCGGGCCGGTTACCGTGCTTCATGATTAAAAGTCAAATCAATACCGTGATCGTTTTGCATCTTAAATCTGCAGTTGATTGCATTTTTTTCTTCCTTTGTACCAAAATGATGACACAATTTGCAGCCAAAAATGAATCTACTTTTTAAGGCGAGGGTCGACCGTGACTTTTAGCATATTAGGTTTGACCGGATGTGTGTTTTTGTATGGTGTGTGTGTGTGTCTTTTTATATGATACAATTTGAGTGTGACTACACAGCCTGTGTCCAGTCCACAAAGTGACATCATACACATTCAGTGACTTTACTAAATTATTCATTCTCTGTTCCACATCTACCTTAACGGATGTATTTTTTATGAGGAATTGATTTAGACACATTTGGGGCTGTTCTTTGGGTTGTGTAAAATGAAAAATGCATAATGAACCTGCATGTGTGTGTGTGCGTGTTGAAATACGTGTGTATGTGTTGTGAACTGCATGTACTGTATATACAATGTGTAACTATGCTTTTGTGTCTGTCTGTCTCCCCGCCTGTATATTTTTCTGCTTAGTGTCCAGGGAACAATAAAGATAAAGCAGATGCCAGCAGATGCCCTGTTTAAAGATTATCAGCCTCTCTCTCCATACTGTTAACACTCACCAGGGACAGTACAGCGTTTAACACAACCCATTTACACCACACAACACATGGCAATGTGGCACCGAAAGGCAAAGTAAAGCAAAGGGGGGGACTGGAACAGAGATGGGGGAGGATAAAAAGGGGAGGATGGGGAGGTAAACAGATGACACAATGTGAAATATAACAGATGAGTGATTGATGAGATTGTAGAATGGGAAATTAGACAAACAGGAAAACTAGGCTCATTTTGAGACAAGAGGGAAGGATAAACAGCTTCTTTTCCATTCAGTAATTTTACTAAAATAAAATATATACAGTATATATATATATATACATATATATATATATATATACTGTATAAAGGAAATGCTAAATGGCACACTGCCATGACCTGTGCCAATTATTTACAATAACTCTTTTTGGATTATTTTAGAGTTTAAATGGCCAGTTGACAATATCAGTGTTTTCATTCACATATTTTTATTCACATGAATTGAAGTATCACATTGGAAAAGCTCTATGGAAATCTCAAAATTCGATAAAACTTCTTCAATAATGGAAAAAAAGTTTTTACGCTTGCTTGAGGTGGTTTTTGCCTTCGTCGAAAAAGAGTTGATACGCTAAATATTTTATGGAAACGGCTTTGCTTAATAAGATGACGTAGCAAACATTTAACTCACATGACTGATCAGCTGTTTCCGCTCTCAGCGTCTTCTTGGATATATAACATATGAATGCTTTTCTTCGTCTCCGGACAACATGAAACACGGCCAATACTAGCTGACATGAAAGAACAATTAATTGCCCAATTTAAACAAATTCCTGAACACCTCTCCATTTTTCTCTCCTGGATGGTTAGATGGCCAAGCTGACTTGTCTTGTTTCCAGTTCACAACCACTACTACTTCTACTCTGTTTACTGGCGGATTAAAGCCTTGTGTAGCCTATAGCGACACCCTATGACCAAACTGTGTCGTAGCCATCAAGCCAAGTCCATTCACTCCAAACCAATTGATGGAAACAATTCTTTTTTTGCGACATTTCAAAAGTTTTCTTAAAATTCGCTTGACAATTGAATGGAATCACGGCTAATGAGTGTAAGGAATTTGGGGAGGATATTTGAAAGATTAACAATTTACCTGGCTGATAATATTTAGCTAATAAAATTAATCTGTTTGATGTAGGTCAGAAATTCACAAATTACTTTGTCAGCTTGTTTTATTTTTCCAAAGTCCCATGAACATGAAAAAGTGACTCCAGTGGAATTGTTACATTCAAACCTCTTATATTGTTTATGTAATATCTTTCCTCTATAGTATGTACATGACTGATAATCTCAGCAGTTCACATAAAAATAAACATCACTGGAAACCAGCTAATACCACAGTAACGTTTAGTCACCAAGACCAGCTTGCATGTACAGTAACCGCTCAGCCGTATGCACACACATGCACTCATTCACAGACACATTATTTCTTTCAGCTCAACCCATCACGTTCACAAAAGATCAAAGTGTGTCTTTCTCTTCTGCTCTTTCTGTCTCTCTCTGTCTATGCCAGCTCCCTCAGAGAGCATAATTACCAGCACAGAACGATAACACCATTTCCAGTCAGAATGAGACAATTCCCAGCGTAAGACTCATTTCATGCTTTGACAATTCCTCCAGGAATCATGGCACACAAAGAAGCAAAGACCACTTCAGGATTTGTTATATTCCTACTAAAAAGAGTTCAGGACTCTATTCGCTCCTTCTTCTTTTTTCATTTCCTTTACCCTACTTCCTATCGCTGCCCTGACCTCCCTTTGTTCCAGCCAACATTCGATCCATCTGTCCGTCCAACCATTTATTTTCTTCGTCTCTTCTACCATATTTGTCCTCATTTCCTTAAATCCTTCTTTCCTCTGTCTACTTAACAGGCCATAAATCCCTAAAACTGTTTTATCTGAGCGCTGTCCTCTCTGTTGTCTTCTTCCTCCATCTATCCGTCTGTGCATCCATCATCTGTTTGTCCTCCTGTCCTTCCATCCTTCTCCCTCTGTCTTAATCCTTTCACTTTTTTTTATTTTGCCCTTCCATTGATCAATCCTTCCATCCATCCATCTGTCCATCTTCTAGTTTACAGATCATAAATCTACAGAGCTGTTTTACCAGAGCGCCGTCCTCTCCGTCCCTACGCGGACCACACCACGTCTGTGAACGTGCATCTATGAGTTTCTGTGCATAAACTTGTGCGCTGTATTCGTGTATACATACATTTATTGTGTGTCTCCCATTGAGGGGCCATGCTGTTGGGGGGTATTCCATTCCCCCATGGTGCGTGGGACTTTATTTTTGAAATATTTCTATAAATCATTTTGTCATTTACACATGCAGCGGCATTCTGGACACCACTGATTTGGAGTGAGGGCGCGTTTTATAAATAAACGTATAAGGAGTGGACCTGAGATACACACACACAGTGTAAACACATACCCACATAAATGTGCGACCACATAAACACACACCACACGCACACTCCCTCTATACTGTGACATGGCCATAACTCACCCCACGCTACCGGGCACTGTGAAATATGACAGCCCCACAGTGTTGAAGTGGGGGAGAGAGAGCGTGTGTGTGTTTACGGCATGCGATGACAAGAGTCCACCCCAATGTCCTTGTCCGTCTCTCAGTAAACTTTTCATTGGGTCAGACATTAGCATAGGCGGCTAACTATAACCCACATGATGGATGGAGCCACAACTCTATCTGTGATGTGACCCATGCACAGAGCCTCAATGGATAGAAAGGGCACTTCCTGGTGGATCATGCTAATGCCTCTGGTGCGGCTGGGATGGTCCTTGTAGAATTTCAATAATGTTGTCACTGAGTCTGTCTTTGGAGAATGCAAGATATTTTGGTAATCTCAGCAAATGGAAATTAAGTAAAATAATCCATATTACCAGGATTAAAATATACATTTAAATGATTAAAACAACTTTAAAAAGGAAAAATACTACCAAATCTACTGTTCTTTAAAGTACTATAAAGTATTTAATCTGATAGAGGTAAAGGAAAAATGTACAATTTCCTTCATGCAATCTGTAATTTTTTTTTTTTTTACCTTTCTCTATTTTGCTTTTGCTTTGTTGTACTTGTTTTTGGACTATATTATATTTTAGGCTCTTTGACCATTAAGACCCAGCCTGGGTTTACAGTGTTGCGTACAAGCCCTCCGATATCACTCATCTTATCAAACAAACCATTTTAGTGTATCCTCAAATGACGGTTCACAGGATAGCTTACAAAACGTTGTTTAGTTATTTTTTCTACTAATGTCCAGCAACAAAAGCGATCAGTGCACCTGCGAAAGTCCCTGCAGTGGTTAGGCAGAAAAACTACTCAGTTAGGTTTAGGAAATGATCGTGGTTTGGGTTAAAATACTTACGGAAGTGGCGTGACTTAAGTATGAAAGTTACATGACAAATAATTCAATGTTGATGGTTGTTGGTTTCACGACCAGCGGTCTCCTGGGTGGAAGTCTGGTGTTTTTTGACCCACCCGTCCACCCCGACCTCCTCCCTACGTGGACTTTGTTGCTGTTTATGCTATGTTACCTGTCCTGGCTCACGATTACGTGGATTACACACAAATTGATTACGTGACATTATGACTACAATGACTACAGTTTTATGCATTTGTGTCTTCTTACAAATTGTGCCCATGATCACACATACTTTGGTGATGTTGAGTGTAGGGTCAGTGTGTGTGTGTGTGTGTTTGTTCTGGCTTTAGTTCGGTTAAACAACATCTGAGCAGCTGATATTAGAGCGGTGCTTTCTGAGGGGATTTTAGGGAGAGCAGAGAGCGCCTACCTTTGCCTGAAATGACAAGAAGGTCTGCAGGCAAGAGAGAGAGCAAGAGAGAGTCAGACTGAGAGAAAGAGAGAGCCTGCAGTATGCTTCCTCTAATTAGGGTTTCATCCTTACAGATACGGAGGACAATCATGCCTACGGTGATTACCACACAAACACACATTGGCATGAACACACAAACACAGACACAGAGTTGCTACTGTAGTATGTATGTCTGTTTGAGTATTTGCTCCAAATCAGAACATTTTAGGTCTCATTGATACTGTATGTATTAGTATAATTGTGAACTGTAAATTTTATTTTAATAGAGCACAGTTTGTATCGCGTTGTGAGCATTTTTTGTGGCGTGAGTTGTAGGGGTGGGAAAAGAAATTGATTCACCTTTGCATCGCATTTTTTTTTTTAACAATTTTTAAATAGTTTTTTTAATGCCAGAAGTGATATATTTGCTTCATTTGAGTCTAAGTGGAGGTTGAAAGAAATTACCGCTTTTATTGTTGTAGTCAGAATACCGTGACATTATATCCTTCCTGTATCCGTCAACCAAAACAAACCGCAGACAGTAGAAAACGTCGGAGGGCCTGCATTCTCATATTTTAAATCCAAAGTGGTAAACACTACACATACAGTAAAGTATGGAAACACTTTGGGTTTCACACATTGCCAGAAAAGCAGAGCTAGACATCATGGCTAAAGCTGCATGCTAACTCGTAGTGTAGTGTTATCATATTGCAGTACTGGGTATTGGGTTTTGGGTTACTGGAAATGTTTTTATAAATGATTCCTGACAATGACTGATATATTTGACTTCAGGACATCTCTGACTACATACACGCTGAAAATCAAACATTTTTACTTTATCAATTTAAATATTTTCCAAAGTAAAAGTCTATGATTTGACTTGTTCCCAAGGTCTAGTGTTAAAAAAGTTAACAAAAATCGCAATAAATCATAATATGGAATCGCAATACTTAAAAATTGCAATACCTATTGAATCGGCACCCCAGGTATCGTGATAGTATTGAATCGGGAGATAGGTGTATCGTCCCAGCCCAGAAAATCCGGTTCTGATCATTTTTCAAGCCCTCAACTCTCAAACAAGAAAGACACTTTACCTTCTTTACATCCGCCACTTTCCACCTGCCCATTGCTGCGTATCTCCAACCATTCAATCATCCTCCCGACCACCTGCTGACTCCATCCCCTTCTGTATGGTCCTGGCCAATCACGGTCAGCCGTGTTGTTAAGGGATTAGTGACAGCCCAATCGCACGGCCTCCTCCAGCTGCTGTCCCCTCGACTCACCAGGGAACAAACAAGAACACAAAGACACACAATCCCACATCACTGGGAAAACCACATAACAGCAGAAGTCCAAAACATTCTCAATGGGAGTGTGGGACACGCTGAGGGCTTAACTCTGTGACAGGATGGAGGCCTGGTGTGTATGTGTATGTTTGTGGCGTTTGCGTGTGCATCTGCTGCACATTAGCTTTTTCAGTATCAGTGCAAAAAAAAGAATATGCATTCATGTGCATATATGTGTGTGTTTGTGTTTATTTCATATGTCCTAATTTGCGATCCAGGTATAGTAGCGAGATGATGGAGGCACAGATGATGGGGAGATGAAAAACGGATAATGACAACAGTCATTTGAGATGAAATTGATGTCATGTCTTTTCACTGTAAGGAGGTTCCTATAATACACACCCCCTTCTGAGCGTACGTCTCTGTGTGCAGCAAGAGTGATGTGTTTATGTGTGTCAGAGAGAGAGAGTAGGTGTGTATATGTTACATGGTGTACTAACATAATACAGCAATTTAACGTCCCACTTCACTGCTGTCATACACAATCATGCAGGCTACGGTAGGTGCAGTATAAAAGCATGTGACACAGAGAGCGTGCGTGTGTGTGTGTGTGTGTGTGTGTGTGTGTGTGTGTGTGTGTGCAACTACACATCCAAATTACATCTATCTAACACACACAAAGGTCAAATACACACAGTATACCCGTTAATTAGTGCATGCAGCAAACATGTTCATATAGAGTTGTGAAAAATGGTGTTGTGACAAAACAGAAAAATGAACACATAGTATGCAAGCATGCACTTAAGCAATAAAATGTACATGCACGCACACAATAACATGATGACAGAGTACATAATTATCCAGTTATCAATGAGACCGCGCTTCTGCCCTTCTCTGGACCACTGGAGTGTGTCATTACGTTTCCTCACAACCCCATCCGTCACACAGGCTCTCTCTCTCTCACACACACACACACACACACACACACACACACGTATACGTTCTATAAGGGAAGTATCATAGCCCATTACTTTTAAAAAGTCCAAAATGACCCTGGACACAAAAGATTATGATAAGTCCAAGCATGTCTTCTCTTTATGACACTGATGGTGCTGCACAAGCGTTCAGCTGCTACAACTAGTCTACAATGGCAACTTGACCATTGAAGCTCACCAGATTGTCATTGTGTCCAGAAACCACAAATCTGTCAGTCCTTTGGAAGGTCAAATGCCAAGGTGTGTCTTGGAAAAACTGTATAACTTCTACCTAAAACCTGCAAACCTGTGCCTATCAGACTTGCTTTGGTTTTTGTCTCATAATCTGCCAACGTCTAAGACTGTGGGAAGTCTTGTTTTGACATCAGGAGGCTTCAGTGACATCTTCACTCAGAGTATGTCATATCTCAAGGACAGGACTGAATCATAATGGCAGCAGAAGTCAATTTTGCTAGAGTGTTCAATTGAACAGTTTATTACCGTAAACATGTCTACCAGCTTCTAGACAGAAATGTGCCAGGCAGTTAAACTTGTCCAGGACAATACAGCAATCATCAGTGATGATACTGATTTGACACCTGACGGCTTATTTCCATCAGATCCGGTGATGTAGGTCGTCTCAACGCTTTCTATTCATTTCCTATGGAAAGCAGGAGAAGCAGTTGCAGTTGAATCAATAACCCTTATATTTAGTCAAGTTCTCATTTTACCAGGTATGACATGTACAAAACATATCCAAACTGATCTACTGATTGACTGAAACTTTATCCTGAAAGAGACTATCCCTAAACACCATTTATTTTCCAAGTATGTTGGTGTTTGTATCAAAGCATTGTCCTTGGCTCGAACAGCCTGAGGAAGCTGTGTGCAATATCAGGAAAATATGTAAAATGTGTACCAAATACTTATCTACTTTTTGATCTCTAGACTGGTGACCAATTGATTGATAGACTGAGCTCAAATTTAAAAGGTGAGACAAAAGAGACGTCGTGTAGGTATACAGTACATACAGAGCATACTGATCTTGTCAGCCAGGTCTGAAGCTGAACTATCTTTGGAGAAGTTCATTTATTCCCAAAAGTGGAAAAACACATTGTTCCGGCTTTTGACATGGCTATAAAAAATAGGAAAGCATAAACTCAGAAGAGTTACCTCTTTCGGGGTGAGCATCTTTAAAGAGAAACTCCACACTAAATGATTTGTTTTGTGCTGTGCACACATAATCACATAGTTTATTGTTGGCATATGATGTTCATACAGATGATTATTCCAACAATACAGATATTATGTGTAAATGGCTGTTCAAAATTAGCTTGTTGGTGTCTGCTTCGATTTGAAAGTTCAGTTTAGCCGAATTCTTTCATCCCTTCCAGACTGTGATGTAATAGGCAAGACTCTGAGATGTATTTTGTACATTGACCCCGCGCCATGTATAACTAGTGGAGCGCTGGTTGACCGTGGACCCAGTCTGTGCCTCTTCATTTTACATGACATTTATTCCTCTGCAGTGGTAGTTAACACAACACTTACTATATTCAGAGCTTAACGAGATATTTAGGGCTGACGAACAGTAACGTTAAGGGCTACAGCTGTGTACTGACACCCCCCAGACACACCCATACCGGAGAGCATCTCTTTGTGGAGCTGCTGGCTCCGCTACAACACAGGTACCAACACAGTGACTCTCTCAAATGTCCATCAACATGCTTTTAGTGATTGACAAAGCTCCACCAGACTCCCTCTTTTTCCAGCAGAGACGCAAAGAGTCCGACAGTAGCTGCTCGTAGCTGGTTAGCTCTGTCTACTGGCTCTATGTTGCTGTCCATGCTACACTGAGCAGTGGTCAATCACTGTCCCCCGTGCTCCCTGACCCCCACACATCCCACACTATGTAGTCACAAGGCCTTCTACTGCCGGGGTTCCCCCACTCCTCTGTTGCATTTTTTAAATATGCTGAGAGAGAGTTTTAACGGAGTCCGAATTACACATTACTGTCTAAAACGCACTCATTACAGGAACGGTATTTGACACATGTCAATGTCAACACACTGCTGTTAAGAGTGTGGATGTTGGATGATCATATCTAAAGTGTTCACATGTGTCTACGTGTGTGTCTGTGTGTGTAGGTGTGTGTGAGTGACACAATTAATATCTCAGTTGCACTCAGTCATAAATTGCTGTGGTAACTCTGCACCAGTCTTGTGGTTGAATCCTGTCAGTCTGGTGTATTCTGGGACCGGGAACCTGCAGCCTCCTCTTGCTCTCCCTCTATCTCTCACTTCTTTGTCTCTCTCCGCCTTGGTGTTTATCTCTTTTATGTCTTTCCATCTCTCTCTCTCTCTCTCTCTCTCTCCGGCTGTCTGTCCTCTGTCTCCTATTCTATGTCTGTCTCTCCCTGCCAGAAGATGAGGCGAGTATCTGTTGTCTTCTAAGTTGTGTGTGTGTGCATGCACACGCGCGTCTGAGGTCCATCCGGTAGTTTGGTGTAGATTTCAGCCTTCAGCGACCCAGCGTGGCTAAAGGAGGCTTAGGTTGCTTTGATGGACAGAGGGAGACAGAGAGAGAGAGAGAGAAAGAGGAAAGACAGTCAAAATGCACTTTTACCCAAAAACACAAATGACTCTTCAAGATCAATTATATTTTAAGGCTTTTGGGATTCCTGTCTCACTTATAGCACCAAAATATCCAGGACCAACACCGCCCATGTGGTCTGATTTAGCAGAATGTTCAGCAGAAAGAATACTTGAGCAGTAAACCAGGAGATTATGTGACACAAAATATGCTTGAACTTCATTGAATTCACTGTGCTGTACCTTCTGTACACGCTGTAGGGGAGAGTGGGTGTGATGAACCACCTTTAACTTGCAGTATGTCTAAAGAGAACAGATCGAAATTAATATCTTGGTTTAGGTGTGTGAGAGACGACACGGAGACGCGACTGTTGGTTCAAAACAACAATGGCGGCTGCTGAAGAGGTTAGCGTGATGCTGCAATACATCAGTTTTATCAGAACTGGAGAGTATTTCTTCAATGAATGAAGAGCAAAAAACGGCACTGAAGGCTTTTCTCGATGGAAAAGATGTTTTCGCTCTTCTCCCGACTGATTTCGACAAGAGTTTGATTGACACATGGTTCATCCAATCACCTACCAAGTATTTTTCGAAAGCGCTTGCCCTTTACCAAACAGCTTCCAGTGACGGCTCCTCAGATGGTTCTGTGTAACAAACCATTTTGCGGGTCAGGTTAGAGTATCTTAGTTTAAAATTGCTGCCATCTTCTTTACCGGGAATCCTGAAATATTTTGTGTGTATTTCCTAAAAAACAATTCACTAAACAGAGCAACTAAAACGTACTTAAAATATAATTTGTTAAACGATTGGGTATCCTAATTGTTTTCTATGTGTAATTTAAGTAGATTCCTGAAGTCAGGGTAGTGAAAGTGATGTGAATCTGATCCAGACATTAGCCAAACTCTGTTTCAGTATTCATTATATGTATGTTCATGTGTGTGTATGTGTGTACATCCTTAAAAATATGTTTGACATGTGACTCAGCAACCAATACCCTAAATGGCAATTTCAGTCTCTAAAACCTAATACCAGGACAGGCTACTCGTGCATTCCCCACATACACACTCTTTCTCACACACATACATACACACACACACACACGTTAGCCCCCAGCTTCAAGCCTCTACACTTCACCCTCCTGTTCTCATCCCCCTTTTCTTCCAATCCTGTGTCCATATCTGTTATCACTGCTATTCAATAAACCTCAGAAACCTGCACGCACACTCACACTAACTTACACATAAACACACACACACACACACACACACACACACACACACGCACACACACACACACACACAGTATGTCTGACACCCCCTTTGGCGAGACACAGATGCCCTGCTCTGCTCTTTTCTCTCTTCTCCTCCCTCTTGCTATGTTTGTCGGCTGTCTGTCACGTAGTGACAGGCAGAAATGCATCTTGATATACAGTAGTGTATCGATGGTGCGCTTCAATGAGCAGCACTCTGTGGACACTCGCTTCTGCGGTGTACCATATGCCATGATAGTGTTATAACATTTTTACATATATTTTACATGACATTTGTTTCATCAAGGCTTCACCAAAATGTTAGAAATGTACAAATTGTCCCTGAAGATTGGAGAGAATAAGAGGTAGAGACAGAGGGAGTGAGCGAGCTGCAGAGAACATGATATAGAAAAAACAAGATTGTCTGCTATTATGTGATGTGACAGTAGCCTTACAGATGTATATGGGCCCACGACCTATAGGGCCTGCAGACAGAGATTCATAGATCCAGGCCAGAGAGGCAGGCCAGCCAGCGGCCTCATCCCGTGACGGAGCCCTCCTCGCTGGGTTGACTGGCTGCCTGGTCTGGCCCCGAGACCCACCAGCCCTCACCTCGCTCTCTGCCACATATGGGCTTAGAGGCGTGCACACACACACACACACACACACACACACACACACACACACACACACACACACACACACACACACACACACGGGGTAGCAGCCTAGTGGTGACCTGGCAGTGGAATCAGGGGGTGAGAACAGAATCTACCCAAACTGAACTGACCTCTAATTAGTGCTGTTGGCAAAGTGGCCCTTCCCAAACGCACTCACACATATACCCACACACATGAACACACACACACACACACACACATACACAGATGCTTGAGGGTGTAATTTTGTCTGTGTGTGTGTGATATGCACACAAATTGGCTGTGTGAACAGCCTGTGTATTGCAGACCATTTTTTTTTTAAACATTACTGCAACGCATGCAAATAATAAAATACATTTTGAGTTAAAAAATAAATTAAATAAATAAATAAAATTAAATAAAACAATAATGATGAGTTACTGTACTTTGATGGCAAATAAGTAAGTACTTTGTCCAGTTTAGTTTGCAAATCCTTTTAAAAAAAATGTTTTATCAGCTTATTATTTTTTTATTTTATTCTCTTCCTGATTCATACCTCACTATTCCTCTCTTTTTCTGCTGATTGATCACATTGACCAATTCATGCTAGATGGTAAATTGCTTAGTATCGACAAAATGCCTGATCATCGCTCTAACCCTCAAAACATCTCTTTCTATACATTTTTACAACTTCAGACTCTATTCATTTGATTTGACCCACAGTGTCACTGCTGTGCTGCACCTTTTCCCTCCTCCTCTTCTCCTTTCTCCCTCAATTTTCTCCTTATTTTAGAGACACTATCTAATCTCTCCCAGGGACAGGACCTGTCTACGCTGCTGAGGTCCTGGCCACGTTGTATATTCATTGAAAAAACAGAGCTTAAAAAAAGAAGCAGTGTTTAGGGTGAAAACTTCAGATTGTTTATTGATTTTTATTTGTGTCGTTGAATAAGTCTGTCTGCCATGATGTCCCAGCGGGGGCTTTGCTTGGGGCATCGCATTAGGCACACACATGCAGAGACAGATACACAAGAACATGTGCCTGGACGGCCGCAAGAGGAGGCACATTTACTGTATATACAGACACACACACTTTGAGCTAAGAGATTTGTCAGAGATGCACATTAAATTCATCTTAAATAAAAAAATTCCACCTTGACATTTTAGTTTTTTGTCACAAATATTAGTCCATTTTAAATGCACGCTACAGTGCTACTCAAAACCACCGACACGTTCTCATCCCAACTTGTCACTGAGGCTTTATCAGACCCCTTGGCGTCACTTTTCAGCTGCAGTAAACACATGCATAACGTTGTGAATACTAACAAAAACACTTGCTTAGGTTTAGGCAACAAACACAGTTAGGTTTAGGAAAAAACAACATGGTTGGGCTTAAAATTACAACAATTGTAAAGTGAAAATGAAACTGAATGTTGTGAACACAGGACATGAATGAACAGCTGATTGTAACGTGAAAGTGAAACTTTCACGGACACAAAACACACACGAGACACGTCGCTCTCTAAACTACATCACCACACTCCCAGCGCACTTTCTATGAGCGTTTACTGTTGCCATGGATGGGTTTACATTGTAGTTGCTTAAAAGCCCGGTATGCCTCATACAGGTGCTAGAGGGTACCTGATGCCAACGGCCGTGACAAGGCGTCTGTATTTTACGACCTGGTAATGAGAACGGGCTGAAACCACAATGGGCCTCATTGACAAATAGTGACGTCAAGGTTAGAGATGTGAGCTTGTGACATTGTTTTGATTCCTGGACCAGCAGGAAAAATCTGGGCGTGTAAGTGAAAGAGCAGCACTTTCCCCAACCAATCGCCCTTCAGCAAAGCAAGGTTTACCCCCAACTGCTCTAGAGTGGCCAACAGCTCAAACTGTGGCTGTATTGCTCAGCTTTGAGGTGTGAATGTTTGCAGGTGTTCATAAGTGCATTCATGCTCAGACAACTACACTATTGTTACAAGTGAACAAGAGAAAAATATGAAAATCCTCCATCTGATTTATGGTGTTGTGAAACAAGGTTTAAATCATCTTCTATTTTTTATAATGAAAAGTAAAACAATGTAATAATGTAATTGTTAATAATCTTTGGAGTCACAATTGGACCGTGAGATTTCGACAGCTGTCCTGTATCCAGCGCCGGAAACAAAAAGAAAACAGAATGATAGAGCGTAATTAGAAAATCCAATAAAACGCTCCGTGGAGGGAATGACAGAATGGGAACATTTGGATTTCCTTCAAGTCATTCATCTGCATCTCATAACAGACTGAGTGTGCTGGCCGGCTAATGACGGCAACAGATGCTTAATGCCTTCTTCACAATACTGACGCCATAAAACACAAGGCAAACAGGCGTCGCCCTAAAGCGCTGTCTGTCAAGCCATCACCTTAACTACACTGGCAACAGCACAATGAGCGGAGGACGGGAGAGAACGGTACTGAATGTGTGTGAAAGTGAGAGAGAGAGAGGGAGAGGGGGGAGAACAAGCTGGATGGATAAAGAGAGAAAGATTAATTGACACTCAGAGAATGAGAAAGACAGAGTGGAAGTGTGTATATGTGAGGTAGACAGAGAGAGAGAGCTGGCAGATGAATGAGCAGCCTCTTAGGTAAATGGCAGGGAGTATCGCTGTCTGTCTGTCATCCTGATTATAGGTACCACCAATACACACTGCTGTAGCTGACACAACACATGGTGATACCCAACCATTTAGTTTGAACAGAAAATATTTATCAGATGTGTTTGTTGTTTTTAGATGTGTTGTTTTACACCTTGTTGTGTATTGGAAATGTTCCTCAACATTGATTGTCTGAGCAAAACACTGAACTCACATCAACATCTTCATTTTGAGTAGCAATTCACCAAAAAGTCATGCTACATCCACACTACTTAAATTTAGACGTAGAATTTGATTTAAAAACTAAATTCATTTAGTGCATACCAGTCTGCAATGTTATGGTGCCATATGTTCCAAAGGCCCAATAGTCCGAAAAATATACCGATAGTTATCCCAAACAGTAGCACATGGCTACTTATTATGCAGAAGTAATAGGACCTTCCTGGTCACAAAATCTTTCTTCCTACCATGGCGAAGGCATGACACTCCCTACTCTGCCTATGGTTGGCTTATATTCTTACCCTAAACCTAACTAATCTCACTCCTCATGCCTAAACGTAACTGACCCAACTAATGAAGGCAGAGAGTAATAAGAGGTGAGTGGTGGGTCATGTCTTCGCCTGTAGGAAAAAAATTGTTAAGGTCCAGTGACATCATTCTGCATCATAATTAGCCATGTGCTTCTGTTTGTTGCACAGAGAGTGTGTATTTTCGGAACAATGGGCCTTTGGAATAATGGGCCTTCGAAACAACGGGCAGTCCTCAATGTCATGTGTTCAAGAATGGGGAGCACATACGGGAGGACATCAAGGTGCATCTACCTCTGCACTGAGTACAAACAAAGACATTTTGGTAATTTAGGTGCAAAATTCAGTAATTTGGGTCATTTAGATGCACGGACCTTTTTAATGAACCAGGATGTGTAGAAAACCACTATTACCAATAGATCCTGACCGATCCTGTCACCCTGAATAGTTAAAAGTATACTACGGAGAAATTTCCTTAAAACACAATGTATAGACTGATAAAAAAATCTTCTCTAAGAGGTTTTCCAAAAGATTTCCATGAAACTGCACAGCTATCATCAAGTTCATGTGTGTAATGAGTAATGCTTTCAGAGATGACAGTCCCATACGGTTCCTCTCATCCGTCACAGGGGCATCCGTGCCAGGTAAACACATGGTGAACTGACAGGTTACACCAATGTTTTTTAACGGAACACCTCTGGTCTGGTAATGGGCGAACCTCTCATCCCAGCGCTTGTCTACTGGTTTCCCGTCAGTGTTCCAGTCAGCGACCCTCTCAGTGGTGTATAGTACATCTTCACTGAAGTTGTTTCGTCGAACAGCTGGCCTTCGTCAGTGTAGCTCTGCCGCAGCTTTGAGGTTACCTACCATAGGGAGCATTCAACCTCATCCCACTGCGGAACGAGGTTCAGCAGGGTCCAGGAAAGGAGATTGTTGAAGTAGCAAGCAGAATGAACAGCATTGCCCTTCTGTTTCTCCATCATCTTTATGGCATCATTGAAGACCATCAGTTGGTTGTACATGAAGTACATCCAGGCCTCATACACAGGGTCTTTGAGGAACTTCAGAGTTGCAGTGGAGGCTTTCTCCTGGGAGCTGAAATAAGTCTAGAAGACTATTCACTGGCACTCACAGATAAAGGGTCTTTCTTAGTTTATTCTGGGCAAAAAGACGAAAGTGTTTCAGCTATAAGCTTATAAACTAAGAAAGATCCTTTATCTGAGAGTGCCGATGATTTGTTTCCTGTGTTCTTACTACTACCGGGCACCCGATACTGTTCAAGATACGAAGCCGTTCCCGCCGCTACTTTCTACCTTAGCTGAAATAAGTCTGCAGGGCTGGATAAAGGTTCAGCGTCCTCTCGACTGCAGGTCCAAGCGACAGCTAGCGGATTTTGCTCGTTCAAAGGAGAGAGACATGCTCGACCAAATTACAGAATTATTTCAGCTCTTCTTTGCGGACATTATACTGTAGATGTGAAAGAATCCAAAAACCTTTTCAACAAAGCTCTCAATGTTGCATGGGATAGTATCGGCTGCGGTCTGTATTGTGTTGTGTGCTATGTTTGCCGTGCAGTCTACTCCAACAAGGTTGTTGGTGGCCTTGTTTAATTCACACAAGATGTTGTTTTCCCCTCTCTTTGCCTTTCCTCCGAAATTGGTGTTGTCAGCACATAAGCAGACAACTTTGTCCATCAGGTTAAACACATGGAGGCTACGTCGGACTTCACTTTCTTATATTAGGCCTATATGCTTTGTTTTCTGATAAATAACTTTCTGTTTCCATTTGGTACCCATAATGGGCAAAACGCAACAGAAAGAAACTAGAAAAATACAGTAAAAAAAAATTGATATTAAGGTAGTGGTGGGAAATCCCCACACAGTGAGACACCATGAACACGCCACCAAAGGAGAAACTTCAGAGGTAGCAAAGAATTTGAAGGGTGTTTGTGAAGACTTGGCTTAAAATGGGCTGGACTCAGAACTAGTTTATGTGTGCCAAGTGTCACAAGGAGCAAGGCATCAATGGTATCCACCATATAATGAAATAGAGAGACTGGAAAAATACGACTTCTCGAGATGCCTCCGTCCGAGGCCCCAAGGATGGTATGCATGCTTATTAACTGCAGTGGTAGTTAAGACTTTGAATTTAAGCTTTAACTGTGTATTTGTGTATGCATGTTCGATTGTCTGCGTGTATGCATATGTGTGAGACAGAAACAAAGGTGGGCTTGCATAGCTCTGCATGATGACATGTCCATGTGTGTGTGAATGGCCTGTTTGTTTGCATGTGTGTCATGTTTGTGCAGCTCTGTCGGTGTGAATGTGTCACACATCTGTTGCTGTGTGCAGTAATTTGCGTTCTCAGCTTGGCGCCCTAGTAATTATTCAGACGCTACCTTTTGCTCCGACATTAAAAGCCTTCATCTGGCGGACATGAAACAGCAGAGAACCCGATAAGGCTTCAAACGCTGCCTGCCGTCCAAAGAGAAGCGGGAAAGGTGAAGAGATGCATGGTGGGATAGATGGGATTGTTTTTCTCTGGAGGTTTGCTTTCACATTGGTGTTATATCTTCTCTGCTCCAACCGCACCAGAAAATGTGTGATCACTGGATTCCAGAAAGGAGGAAAATTTAATTCATATTCTGAACCAGCTTTTGGAATAAATCGCATATGATATACTGTGGTATTTTGTTTAGATACTAGGAGATGCTGATGGAGAGGCAATGATGGACAGAATGAGAAATACAGTATATGTGGCTAAAGTGGCTGGTTGCTTCTTGGAAAGTGATACATTTGAATCTCCACTGTTTGGTTTGCAGTCTAATTTGTTTGTGTCATGTAATGTACACTGTAGGGAGCGTGTCACATGTTGATGACAGCCTGCAATGTCATATATTTAAATGAGCATAGATTCAGACAACCATTATTTGTAAACAAATGTTTAGAAACCAATGCTTTTTCCCAGTGTCTAAAATGATTGAGTGGATGACTGAGTTTATGAGCTTGATCATTATGAATGAGTCAGTCTAGTCTGGACCTTCACATTAACTTAGTCATTCTCTAGACCAGGGTTTCCTGGCCCGCCATCAGGTTAGATTTGGCCCGGCAGATGTTCGTTTTTTTGTGTTTTTTTACTAAAAGATCTGCAGAATCGCCCATGACTGGTATCATGAAACAAGAAAACCTAAGGAATCCATTGGTACCAACCATGTTATGTTAGCATGTTGGGAACGAGGCTCAAAAGCTCCAAATTTTAGCAATGAAAAACTGGCATGGCGATTTTTACAGGTGTCTCTTGACGTCTGACCTCAAGATATCTGAATGAAAATGGGTTCTATGGGTACCCACGAGTCTCCTCTTTACAGACATGCCCCCTTTATACTAATCCTATGCTGTTTTTTGAATGCAATATAAATGTGTTATTTTTGCCTATTCTAAAATGGTGTATTTTAATATTTCTGTATACTGGGGTCCCTAAACCGTCTTGGAAATGCATAAATTGGGTATGACTGGAAATGCAGGTTGGGTACAAGTGGGTTTTAAGGGGTTACTTATGTAAAAAATGCTAAAATAATATTCAATTTGGGGAAACTGGGATCCGAGTAATATTTTGCATCTTAACGATACAATACAATACAATAGGCTCCAAGGGAAAACATTTGGGCACACCTGCTCTGGACTCAGTTCTGATTATTTGAGTTTCCTGCAAATAGGCTACTACCAAGGGAGCTGATAATCAATTTATTTGACCATCACAGGGCTATTGGTCAGTCTGTTCTTTATATACTGACGTTATAACTACCTTTGAATAAGTATTTAATTTCTCCAAAATTGTGCTCAGGCATGCCATCACTACATTTTCAAATCATGCTTCAAAACAGCTCCCTTAGCTTTTACATCTGCATGTTGTGCGTGATAATGTGACACAGTGTGTGTGTGTGTGTGTGTGTAGTATACAGTCTTTTGAGAATTAGCTACAGTCTTTATAAGCCTTCTTAGAAGATTTGTGGTTCTCTTTGGTCATCCATCTTTGTGTAAACTCCCACCTGCTGGTGCTGCGGAGCACTTGGCCACAGAGAGGTTAATTTATGGTTTCCTCCTCTTGACTCTTGGATCCTGTTGCGGGATGTTGTTAAAGGATCGTTTGCATTGATCACATTTGATTTGAAGAGTCTGCTGCAGACTGCTCAGGCTAAGCCGTTGACGTTTGTTGTTAAGATGTTTGTTGACCATAATTATGCTCGTAGATAGTAGTTCCATTCTCCTGAAAGACATTTGTGATTTCTTATTGTTTGAATCTCTGACAACATTTATCATATATAAAAAAAAAATTCTCTGGCACTAGTACTGAGGTTTGGCTTCCAAATACTGAACTGAATCCAGATCAGTCTGTCATCCACTAAAGAGGCCTATCAGTTAGGATGAGTAACTGCATTTGAGAGGTTGGATTTTTATCTTTTTGCCTTGCCAAAATCAGCTGAAAAGAATAAAAAAAAAATATATATATATATATATTTGAAAATGTAATATTTGATCTGAATAAAAGCCATTCGGTGTCACACTGAGCAATAAAGGCCCCTTACACACAATTAGAATGAACTCTCTGTGGAACCAAAATGATTGTTAAAAATATTAAAACACCAGTGTGCTCTCTGATATGTTTTTTCAGCAGAAAGAGGGT
This sequence comes from Sebastes umbrosus, assembly GCF_015220745.1. Classification (NCBI taxonomy): domain Eukaryota; kingdom Metazoa; phylum Chordata; class Actinopteri; order Perciformes; family Sebastidae; genus Sebastes; species Sebastes umbrosus. The sequence goes on from NC_051270.1 coordinate 16,004,187, forward strand.
ACACTGTGGGGAATCCATATATTAGGTTCCCCCGAAGAAAAAAAATTGCAGACAACTAAACTAACAATCCACACACGTTGCTTCTCAAGGGACTGTGTTCTGTGTTCCCTCTTTTTTTTCTTGTTATCGTCACCGAAACAAGTCGGTTTGTCTGCACATCCATATTCATCATTTGCCTCTGCATGAATATTAATTCAGCCTTAAAGAAGAGCACAGGAAAAAAAACAATGAATGAGGGGAAAAGAAAATATGACAGAGTATGTGCGATGTCGAATTCATGTCAGTTTCAAAGCCCCTGTGTCTCTATTCCTGTGGCTGACTTGTACCAACATGCTAATCAGCCTCTCACTGCACCCTGTTCTGGCTAATTGTGGACAAATTATCTCGACTCCAGAATAATGTATGCACGGCCTTTCCCTGCTACGTATCAACTCAACTGCTTCTGTTTTCAACAAGCAGCTCAATGGCACCATTTAAATATAGACTTGAGTGCTTCGCATATTATTATGCACACTTGACTCACGCCGTCTCATTTTCCCGTTCTTTCGTTCCTTGTTTTTCTCTGTTTATAGTTGGTTACTGCACATTTTTCTGCTCAGTTTGTTTCTTTGTTATGCTTTTTCACTGCTCCTCTCATCTCTCCCACTTTAGCTACCCCCCCCTTAGTGTCTCAGAGTTGGCGAATGTCACTGGCTCGTTTTTTTTTTAATTGAGTTCTGTTGTAAGTAAAGGCTAATATTATTATCATTTCCTGACCGACAGTTAAATTAGAAGTAGCTTAATTACACCCTGATTGTCTTCAGTGATTGAATTTCAGTTGAACCCTCTGGGAACCCACAAGAGGAAAAAGCTCAGTTGGAGAATTCATTCACTCATTTAAACTGAAAACCAGAGTGGTGCAAAATACAATTTGAGTTTCTAAGAAAAAAAAAACAATGAAGCGCACTTGGTTTACAAAATAATGCCCTTGTGAACAACTGCTTTATTTGTACCCTGCAAAGGGCCCATTGGGAAATCTGATGGAAGAATCCTAGCAAAAGTCAAGGCAACCTACCAGATGACTCTTTTGGACTCTAATTCCCAATGACGTGACTGAGTGTAATCTGAATGTTAAGCATTTCCTGTGGGACAGCTAAAGGAATTTTCTGAAGATCATTACACTAGAAGAGGCTTCTGCAAAAGTCAAGGAAGGTAAATGAAGCGTACATTTCTTTTCTTCTGTCCCTCAGGACAGTTAAGCTCATGTTTTTGATCTGGCAACAATCTGAGAAAAACTAGAAATTAAATGATGAATTCTGAAATCTTAAAGAGGATGCCGGCATTTCCTTTTAACTGCAGCACTTCCAAGCGTTCGCTCCACCAAATTACATAAGGAGATAATACATTTTACTTATTATTCCCTCTCTCATCTCCTTAGCTGCTAGAATCTCTAGTACAGGTGCATATGGTCAAACCAGAGCATAATGGTCAGCAAGAATAAACGTAAAATTTATGACCTTATCAATTATGCATTCACATTCCTGTGATAGTGTGTCACTTTGTATTTATTACACTGTGTATGCATGTCAGTATGCATGAGGCAAAAGACAAAATGAGGATAGAAGACAGCCATGACAATGACCAGATTACAAGGGTCATACAGTATGAAAAGACGCAAAGCTGGACTCTGCATGTGTATGATATTTGTTGATTGACATCTGTACGTTCTGTGTGTAAGGGGACTGGGAAATGTCATACATGTAGAATTTCTTTTAACCAGAGGCGTTGTGATTAGACCTTTACAAACTCGAGTAGTCGCCATACGCCAGCCTATTTCTGTTTTTGTCAAATTTGGGTCGAGAACTCTGTGTGTGTGTGTGTGTTCATTTGTTTAAGTGTGTGCCATCTGGAAACTGATCCGAGCTTGCCAGGGTTTACTAAGCTAAAAAATACTGTCCCTTGCCTCACACACATATGCCAACGTGATCTCGCCCTCTACTCCTAGTCTTATTTTGCTTCACTATAATGATGCAGCCTTTTGTGTAGTATGCAGAAGGTTAACGTTGTAACATGTGGTTAACGTTGTGAAAAGGTTGCGTTTAGGTTTAGGTAACAAATATACTTAGTTATGGCCTTTACACACCGGGGTGAGTAACCGATATGCAAATGCAAAATACTTGCCTGCGAATATTATATGTCTAGGACATTTATTGTGAAAGGTGTGAACGGAAGAAGTGGATCTGGTCTGCGTTGCCGTCGTAGATCATGACTACTCGCAACTTTTGGTTTCACACGGAACACTAACGCAAGTCCCCTGGGTGAAAGTTCTGTATTTGTTTGACCCATCCACGACACCTCCCTCCCACCCTTTGCAGACTTTCACACTCTTCATACTACGTCCATTGCTATGAGCGTCTAATAAGGATAGTGATGGGTTTACATTGGTGTAAATTGAAAGCCCGGTGCATCTCATACAGACTCTAAAGGGTGCCTTGTGCATCGGTATCAAGACGGCGAGGGCTACTGCCCAAGCGTCGGTATTTGCCGCCCTGGGAGTGAGACCAGGCTGCATGCACCCACTTGACTTAATTTGTGAGGGCTTGCCTTTAGTTTACAGTTCCTTAGTAAATGCACGTTTTTAAATGATCACTTGAGTTTTCAAAATACGATTGTTTGCTTGAAAAGGAAACAGTGATTTTAGACATCATGAGCTGATGCAGACTTATTTTAGCCAAAATGTATCATACTTACTGTATAAGTTTAATAAACTACGTGAACAAGGTTGATAGAAAAAAAATAAACTTTGTACAACCCCAAGTATAGCAATGGACCAGAAAATGGTGAAATTTATTTATGGGAATGTACTTTAATGTTTTTGCTCCTTACTGGTCAGGAAAATTGGATGGAAAATTAACAACAAACATTTAATTATATAAAATGTAACTTCATACTCGTGCTGACAGGGTAAGGAGACCTTCCCAGGTAACTTCTGCCTCATCCCCATATCACAATGCTTGTTATCAATAGATTCATAACAGGATGGTGCTACCTAATAAATATTCCATGATGGGTGCTCTTGGCTCAGATTTATGCCCTTAATAACTCCATTTGGCATAACGCTGACACCTGCTCAGCCAGACAAAATGGAACTAAATATTTCAATCAGTGCCAAAGCACGAAGAACTCTTTCTTTTCCCCTTGTTTCATCTTTGACTTTCCTATAGTGCTGCTAACAGCCCCTCTCCTCTTGCCCTTTACCAGACTTAAGTATCTTTCCCTCCGAGTGTCTCTTTCTCTTGCCCTCTTCTTTTTTAGAGCGGGAATTATCTGGCAGATCTCTTTTAGGTATTAGTTTATGGGCCATGACATGAGCTATGAATGAGAAACAACGAGAAAGACCTGAGAACATTAATCATGGAGCAACATATGGTAATAGACGGTTATCAATTCCCTCACACTCTGTGATTAAGGGAGGGAGTGAAGGAGGTGAGGAGGAAGGGAAAAGAGTGAAGTAGTGGGAGTGTGGAGAGGGGCGAGAAAGGAAAGGCAAGAGATGGAATAAAAGATGAAACATAAAGTTGGGGAAAATGAAAGAGAAAGAAGAAGGGTGTACAGAAGGACAAGAGTGGGATGGATGGGAAGGGACAAGAAAAAGGGGAAATCGGAGGTAAAAAAAAAAAAAAAAGGTCCTTGGCTTGCATGTTGTATTAATTTTTACAAGTGCAGGTGCTTTAACAGGTGGCGTGCTAGAATTACGATCTCTTCTTTTTATTTCTAACTGTCCAAAAAAAAAGATAACAAATATATCGGCCCACAAACAAATCAGCTGAGTTGAACTTTGTGTCAAAACATGTGAAAGTCTGTTTGAGACTCGACAGCTCTCATAAATAACAGATGTGGACAGCCATTGTGGTTGTCCTGCCTATATATGATCAGTTGCCAACTTCAGATAAACGGTCTTTAAATCAGCTGCCACCATGGATGGCCTCCTTAAATCCCTTTTTACCACACAATATTACAATAAGTATTGTACAGTGTTCACAGAAAGCACAGACTTGGACCGATGCATTGTTGATGGGGGCTCAGTTTTGTCTTCTACAGATAGTGCAAAAAGTGTCTTTGGTATTTGTACCGCTTTGACTCTACTCATTTTAACAAAACTCAGACAGATAGATATCAGTCAATCAATCAATCAAATTTAATTTATAAAGCACATTTCATATGGCAGGCGTAGACTCAATGTGCTTGAAATAAAAACAAAAACAGGCAAAGATCGTAAAATGACAAAAACATACAAAATATGAACATATTAGATAAGAAGGTATTACATATATGAAATATATAAGATAAAAACATATAAAATAAGAAAGTATTACGGTAAAATGGGAATACAATAAGATGGTATTATTATTATGATTAAAAATGGAATAATAATAAAAATACTGATTCTAAAAATAAAAGTTTTACCCGTTATCCGCACACTAAACACAACTAAAAGCTTGCAAAATAAGATTTGTTTTCAGTCTGCTTTTAAAAGAAGACATTGTTGTGGCACAGATAGAACCATAATGACTGAAGGCACCATGAGCAGATTTAAAATTTATTCGTGGTATAGTGAGGACACCTTTACTTGATGATCTAAGGGATCTGTCCGGTGTGTAATCAGTGATACAAAGGCTAAAGCATCTTTAGAGAGAGACTGGTAGGTTTCTAGAGGACAAAACAGGACGTCACCTTTCTGTCTACTTCAGTGTAGTATCTGCTGATCAGAAATTACATTTAAATGTGTTTGATTTATAGTTTACACCATTACCTGTCCCTCTGAAACAACATGTCATAATGCATAAATACGGATTGAGTGGCATATGTTCACATTTTTCGCTCAGAATGCTCCACTCAAAAGGAATAGGATGTACGTTTTGCAGTTGTTTGTCTTTCCTTTTACTTTAAAAGACATTGAGGTAGTCTAACTAAGTTACCAAAATCACGGTTCCTGTTAATTTGCATCAAAAATATTTAAAAATGGCTAAACACTGATGTGTAAACAAGATAAGAGGGTAACCTGACTTTACACCCCACTGCCTCCCTGATTGTCGAGCTGGACGCCTCCTGACTGCCTCCTCTTGAGCGTTTTGGTGGAGATTTATAGACGATCCACCCGGCTCTCATCACCATGCGGCTGAATTATCTCATCGGTCGCATTAATCCGCCGATTACATTTGATTTAATTTTCATAATAATTAAAGTGAACCATCACTAAAATTAAAAGCATTCGGGAGGTGTGAGCTTGTGGGGGGATGGAGGCCGCATGCGCTCATAGATGAAAGGGCTGCTGTTGTGGTATTTGCGCAGCCAGAGACTCTTCTTTCTTTCTCTCTCTCTCTTCCTCTATCGCTCTATTTATTTCTCTCTGTGTGTGTCCTCCCTCCCACCCCCACCCCTTTCTCTCTACTCTCCACCTGCTCCAGGAATCCAGATGAAGTGATTAGATTGATAGGTGCAAAAGGGAAAGAAGGAAGGGGAGGAGTGGACAAAAATGATTAAATTAGCATATCACAAACGCCTCACACACTGCCACCCCTGGAAAACAAAAAATCCCAGGCCACCTAAGGCCTGCCGCAGTGCTGAAGAGCCCGGGACCTGTGAGTGTGTTTGCAACCCCACACGGCAGGATTAAAAAAGCCAAAGCCTGAGCTGGAGACAAAGTAGGAGTAAAGCCTCCTGGTGCTGGGAGACGGCGTGTGTGATATCTGCATTAGGTGGCAGCAAAGATACAGTTCTCCGCTTCCCAGTCTACAGTGTCTTTCTCCGTGTAGACCATATGACTGTGTCTCTCTCTATTTCTCTCTTTCTCTCTCTCTCTGTGTGTGTGTGTGTGAGAGAGAGAGTGGCAGGGAGAAACACAGAGAGAGAGGCTTATTGTTTTTATCATGCGGATATTGAAACAGTAAAAAAAATAAAAGGAAACTTAAATTGATACATGCTTAAGAGAGTCACAAAAAGTCAAATTCAAAAATATTTGTTTCGCCAGTAAAATCACATTGTTAATGCTCATTCTTGTTACCAATTTTAATTGAAAAATATACCCAGATTTTTAAAAAGAAGTCGGCTTAAACGTATGGAGTTTGTCGACATGCACCCAAATTAGTTTTATCTGCATCAAGAGGGCACTGCGAAGGTCCTCTTGCGAAGTTTAAAAATGAACCCAACTCATTATTTATAGTGTTAAAACTCATTATTTGTATGGCACTTCATACCTTTGTACCACACTTCATAATGCCCGCTGATTAAAGTGAAGGGGTTAACCCTTGCGTTAGCAACAACAACGGCTCAGACTCTCTTAAGGTGGGCTGTTAAGGTGGACCAGCTATTCTCCTTTAAGTGACAAGCCGCTCCTCGGAGTTTTGCTCAGCTTTTTATTTATTCCTTAATATTTATTTTAACTGTTTAACCGATAGCACTAATCGGTTAAAATTCTTAATGTTGGTTAACGGTTAAACGGTTAATTATTAACATCCCTAGTTCTTACTAGTAGCCTACCAACCTCTGATGTAGAGCCTTCCAGGGCAGATCAGAAATAACTAATGCATTATAACAGAAACAACTGATTAGTTATTTAAAAATTACAGACAGGGCGCTGTGCTTAAACCCTCCACTAGGTAAGGACATTGTGTGTCGGAAGTATTCCAATCAAGAGTTGTGAAAACTTACTTAGTGCACTGCAGAAATGGCATTTCTCTGACAAGTCGGAAAAATTTGCCAATTCTGCATCCAGTCCAATAATTGCAGCCAGAATCCCACCGACAGGGCGAGAGAAAACCCTGCGCACAATGAGCTAATGAAATCAAACATGCAGTGCGGTTTTGCATGTTAATGCTGGCAGCGGGTGTCGATAGCGTTTAAAGATGTCAGCAGGTGGATAGCGAGATGGATGGCCCTCTGCCTGCCTTTCACTTCCCACCCCAAGGAAGTTAAACAGCATCTGCCTTAAATAGAAAACTTCAATATCTATTTAGAGAGCGGGAGGGAGGACTTGGAGGGAAAGATGGAAAGGGGGAATGGATGAGAGAGTGAGCGTTAGAGAAAGAGAGAGAGGGAGAAAAGAAAGAATTGAAACAAGGCAATAAGTCCCTGACCTCAAGTGCACATTGCGACACATTGACGCCGTTGTCATTTGTTAATCAATAGAAATGCTATGCAGGCTATACGTTTAATGGCATGAGATTGGCAAACCTGTAACAAAATTAAGGGAAGACTAAGACCACAGCCTGTTTTCCTGTTCAGTCAATTTACAACCTCAATGACTTCAATAGTGTCGAGGGAAACATGACTTTGAGTCTCACACCACTGCCACATCTAAACCTCGTAACTTCAGGTTTGGTTTTATTCCTTTTATTCCACTGAGCAAATTTAAAATGTAAGACAGAAAGGAAACCAGTCTGTCCTACAATGAATGACAAACATTGGAACACATTAGAAGTGACACATTAGTGTTATTCTGAAAGCATGAGTACACACTACAAGATTTCTCGAGCATAAAAACAAATTGCAGTCTTTCATAGTACTTAATAGAGCTGGGACAATACACCTATCTCCCGATTCGATACTATCACAATACTTAGGTGCCGATTCGATATGTATTGCGATTTTTAAGTATTGTAGTATATTATGATTTATTGCAATTTTTGTTAACTTTTTTAACACTAGACAATGGAAACATGTTAAATCATAAACTTCTAGGGACTTATAATTTGAAAAATATCTAAATTAGTAGAGTAAAAATGTTTGATTTTCAGCATGTATGTTGTCAGAGATGTCCTGAAGTCAATTACTGTATATCGGTCATTGTCAGGCATTACTTATCTTTTTTTTTTTCCAGCAACCCAAAAATCAAAGAATAAAGACATTTCCCTCACAAATAAGTGGTATTTTTCATTTATAAGGGACATGTAATGTTTTATATTTCTGGTGAATATAATCCAATCAATCTTATTTCCATACATGTATTTTGTAAAAACATATCCCTATGTCAATGCCTTATTTTGTAAACGGGACGTAGTCACATGTGTATACTTACGCTAACTTCACCAAGTCCGTCTCTAGCTCTCCCATTAGCTCCGCTCACTTTATACATCCATGGTCAGCTCCATCGGGGCTGTTTGAATGCATTTAACATAAATGTCAGTATATGGGTGCTCTACAGTTGTAGTCGGCCGATTTGACCACGGAGATGAGAGTGATGGCCGGCTTGACCGCATGTTACAGCAATACGATAACATTCCCTATTCATGACAGAGTTAGCATGCAGCTTTAGCCATGATGTCTATTTCTGCTTTTCCTGGCGATGTGTGAAACCCAAAGTGTTTCCATACTTTTACCTAACACTTAATGCTTAAAGCGTATCATTTTCAAACTGATCTTACAATGAACTATTACCAGATACACCACAGTATTTAAAGTGAAAATGATAAAGTTATTATAAAGTTATGTTCAGCGTGAGGAAAACGCTCGGAAGCTGTCCGTGTGTGTGTCTGTGTGTGTGTAGCCTTCCCTCATTATACTCGATCTTCATTAATAACAGCTATACTTTTTTAATTTCTTTTGCAGGGCCTAAATTAAATGTGTCATCCTTTAAAATAGATAGCGTAGGTCTCACAAGTCCTCTCTCTGTCTCTGTTTCTATCATACACGCACACAAACACAGAGGCGCGTTGGGATGATTTAAAGGATAAATAAAGCATTGCTCCAATTAGTCTTCAGTCAAATAAATTAGTCATAAATTCAATCAGCTCGATTTTATGGGGTTGAGATTCATGGTGAAATATGTTCTCTAGGCAGCTACATTATATTAGTACCAGGGAGTAAAGATAATACGACGCATAGTAATCACTGTAGGGAGAGCATATCTAGACAAACCCAAGAAAAACCTCTGGAAGTACATCCATTTACCATTTTTTTAATGTTGTAAATGTTTTTTCCCTTGTTTAATGTCCATTACGTGGTTAAGGGGGCATAAAAGGATAGACAGTGAGCTGGGGTTGGAGCTCATTTTGAGCAATCAGTTCTTGCGGTAATGTATATGAGCTAGGGATGCTAATTTTGACAAAAGAAATTTAACCGATAACCGACCCTCGTTTACCGACTATTAACCGTTAACCGACAAGATTTGTGCCTCGCATGCAGCGGTGAGTGAGCTGCAGTGTATGAGGACAACAGACAACAGAGTCCTCAGTTCACCGGTCCAGGAGATTTACTGTAGCAGCCACGGTGCTGCGTGTAGTGTTACAGACATGCAGCCACTTTACCAGTAACTCTCCACCGCACATTTAGTTTAGTTTAGCAGGTTGTCAGCTGTCTGTCTCCCCGGCGTAACGATACTCTGTCTGTCCGGCGTAACAATAGCGAGTGGCCGTTGGTTACACTGTGTGTGTGTGACAAACAGTGTGTGTTTGTGCTACGTTAGCAGTTCTAGCGTTGCCGGTGGCTTTGTGCTCCCCGTAGCCACACACATAAGGTCTGCCAGTGCGGCGTAACTTAAGCGAGATTCCGTCAGGCTGTGTGTGTGTGTGGTGGCGGTGAGTGTGGGATTGTTGGTGTGAACGTAGCTGTTGCAGTGTGTGTACAGTTTATTTGTCGGTGAATAAATGCTCCTCAGCTCAAGACCGGAGCCAACATCCTGTATCTGTAACTCCGGCTCAGACTCTCTTAAGGTGGGCTGTTAAGGTGGACCAGCTTTTCTTCTTAAAGTGACGAGCCGCTCCTCTTTTGTTTTGCTCAGCTTTTTAATTAATTATTAATATTTCTTTTAACCGTTTAAACGATAGCGTTAATCGGTTAAAATGCTTAATGTCGGTTAACGGTAAAACGGTTAATTATTAACATCCCTAATATGAGCAGATACTGGCACAAACATGTTTATGTAACAACGGGCCTCATGCAGCAACATTCTCCTAAAATTTCTCTTATATTTTCTCTTAATTTTCTGTTAAGATAAATAATCGTCAACTCCAGATACACCAAATGTATCCCAGGTGTGCTGAATGATGAATCCCAAGTGTGGCCGATTTTTTTATAATTAGCACTAGGAACGCCCCCTAAACATTATATAAGGGCAGGTGTGGTGCTGTGTGCAAATGCACATGGCAAAGAATTGTAGAGATGCCACCAGAGTGCTGTACGAAGAAAAATAATTTAGATAAATAGATACATAGACAGACGGACATAATTTCAAGGCAAGCGGAGGGGGTGGGCGGCATATACATTGAAACAGACATAGGCATATACTACTACTGTTACTGGTACTGTTAAATACATTTAAAGTGAAAGTAATTTTCCAGAGCGTCAGTACTGGTGTTTACAGGAAATGTGAACAGCATTTAAAAGCATTATGTAAGCCATTCAGTAGATGAATGCACGCAATATCATCCAAGAGTTTTTATAGTCTTCATTGGGATCAACAGACCAATAGTATTTATTTAGCCCATGAACTTAAATATCCAATCATTATAATTACTCTAAAACATATAACGATCTAAATTCCATTATATGATATTGATGCATTTTTTTTATGTTCCTCAAATTTGAAACTTGTGTTTCATTGTGATGGACAAACAATTTGTGAACTGTGAAAACAAGATGTTTTTTTTTCTTATCTTGGTAAAATTGCTCTCGACCACTTGGAAAATATTCTCAAACATAAGAAAACATTGGTGAAAAATTAATGGAAATCAGTGGGTACTAACAAAATAAGAACAAATCGTGGTTGCAAACAAAAATAAGAGAAACATTATTTGTACTGTAAATCGCTTCCTGCAGGAGGCCCAATATTGTATACAATATATATTCTACATATACTGTATACTGTATGTGTGGACTGCTGATTCAGGATCATTTGTGTTGCCTTCCAATTAGGAGAAATAAGAATTTGATCACAAAAATGTTTTTTTTATTGCTGATTACCTGATAGAAAAAAACGTAGAATAATAAATGAGAATACTTAACATGAAATCTGACTTTTAGATATAGGTGGATACATTAACAGAGTATTCCAGTTTCCAGTCCAAAGTTGAATATCTTAATTTCATATTCTGAATATGTTTTGGTGTAATTCATTAGTGCGCTCCCCAGAATAAGCATGCTTAATGTCGTAGTGTGGCCTAGTTGTAAGAGACTCCTCCATCACCACAGGCTCACGGGACCTCTTTGATTTGTGATGAAGCAAATCCCTACCTGACAAAAGCTTTAAACCCAAAAAGGAGGAATTTAACTAATACAAATTTTGATCTACTTTACCTGCTTATGTACACTAGTGTCATAACAAGAAGCCAGGTTCTACAATACATTACCTTTCAATCATTTGGAAGACACTTTTGTCCAAAGTGACTTATTTTTCCAGCCACTGGGAGCGGTTTAGGCCTTCACTCAAAACCCTTCGATGTGTGGAGAAGCTCCAAAGTAAACACACTAAAAAGACATGCTCACACTAGTCTGAAAGTCTGTAGGTACACCCAAGAAGATAACCGTTTAGTCTGCTGCATATCAATAAATTAAATTTGTGTGGATGTGAGGTGTAATTTAGGTGTGTGTGTGTTGAGCGCGTACTAAAGTGTCATCCTGGGGGGCAGATAGAAGGCCAGATGCACTTGAGGAGCAATAAACAAACGTCTGTGTTCACACTGATCTCTCATCTGTGAGCGTTTGTTTTACAGCACGAGTGTTTTCTGTACCTGAGCTGGCGTCAGTCCGCCACTTTTTTCCCCTCTCTCCTTTATTCTTTCTCTCTGTGTCGGTGCATTCATCTTTCTCTGAGAGCATGGCAGGGCGCGATCACTTTGTCCTCTCGCTCGTTGCCGTTTCTGTCCTCTGTCTGTGCTCTTTTCTCTGTCTCTCTCTCTCTCTACCTATTGTTGGCCGTTGTTCTCCTCCCTCTCCCCCCTTTTCTCCCTCACCCTCTTGCTCTCTCGCTCCTGTTCTGTTCCCTCTGTGCTCGTTCTGTCTCGTGGGCCTTGACCTGCCGTTGTGACCCCACAGAGCCGCGGTGACTTTGGTACACAGTACAGCCTAGTTGGTAGAAGTCAGCGCAGAGGCTACAGATATGAGCTGCAAACTTTTTCCCTCTAGTCAGCATAAAAGTATGTGTGTGTGAATAGATCCTGTTGCATGCAAGTCCTCCATCTCTCTCAGTGTGTGTGTGTGTGTGTGTGTCTGTGTGTGTGTGTGTACATGGTGGATCCTGTTGCATGGCAGTCCTCTATCAGTGTCTGCCTCCTGATCTGATTGATTGTTCTGGGTAAATTAGGACTGGGCGCTGGTGATGGGGACAGGAGTGAGTTACACCCTTCACCCCTGTCCTTGCCCTCCACCCTCTTTCCCTTCTCCTCCTCCGTGTCCCTGCTTTTATCATCTTCCTCCGTGTCCCCGTCCTTTCCCCTTAAGCTGCTCTGTCTCCCGCTTTTTCTGTTTCTCATCTCCTCCCTTTCGTTTGTTGTTTGTTTTCTTCCTCCTACTCATCCTCATCCACACAAATTCACTCTGCGGCCATTAGTTACACTTTCCGCTTACCCATTTAAGGATATAATGTACGGTACAATCAGACTTGCATAGAACAGTACAATCATAATGTGTTCTCTTTATATTACAATTGCAGTTAGTAGATTTTTGCTGTAAAACGTAGACTGACATGTTCCTCTTCGATCTATAAGAGCCTTGAAATATCTGAAAAATGTTGAATGATAACTTATGTCTATGTTTTTTTTATTTTTTAAATTACATGTAGTCCCTCCCTTATTGGAAAATTCAGAATCTATGAATATGCAAATATTGTTCATTTCCAAAGATGTCCTACTTGAAAACTTTATTCTCAGTTTATGAGCACTGGAGGTTTCCAGTTTCCACAGGTCAATCAATAAGTTGTAGATCGGACCACAATTGGCTCCAATCTATAGTTGTCACAAAATCCTGCCGGTATGTCCACATCTGAAATGTCAGATTTAAGTTGAACACAGAGGAACTTTAATCCTCCAGATGTGAAAACAGTCTTCTAGTATCAAACTGCAAATACATCATTCAGCACAGTGACGCTCACGTATCACAGTCAAGGAACAAGGAAGAAAAACTACTAACTATTATTACTTATTAATACATTAATGAAAATGAAACATACTTTGTGACAATGTCTGGTGGTGGTGGTCTCTCTTTAACTAAAGCTTTGATCTTGCGTGATAAACCACTGCTGATGTGGTGCATTTCCATCAGCAAATCAATTGCTGCTTATTTATCAATGCATTAGTAGCATGACGTTTCTTTGGCCCTGGAGAGCTACACACAGCTCTGGATAAAATGAGACTCATGATGACTTTCTCAGTCAGAAGTGGGATTAACGTTTCCTGGTTTGGGAAACAGGAGAACGAACAGCACGATTGTGACTATTATGGGATCGTTGCGTCAACTTTGTGTAGAGAAATGCCGCACTGATTTTATTTTGAAAAAGACAGAACGGTGATATTCAGTCGAGGACTTCATTGCAAAACATGTGAATAATGAAACTTTGGTTCTTCATATTATTAAAAAAATATTAAAAAACCTATTTTAATAATGCAGTAGTATTAACACACACTGTGTATACTGTATTATTATCATTAAAAACATGAGGAGAAAAACATCAACACATATGTATACCAAGTACTACCTGCACTATACTACTCATGTAATATCATAGACTCAACACACAACAAAAACAGAACTTGTTGTTTCGTTGTTAACCTGTTGTGTGTTTATAGAGAGAGGGGATTAGGATAGAGAGACTGCCAGGATATAAATAAGTGTGCATTCACCGATTCCTGGGTTGTTTTGATAATTATTTATGAAAGGTTGGGTTACACATTCTCAAATTGTTGTAATGGTTGGTATGCGATGAGCCACATGTCAACATTAATGACCATTATTCTGCTTTCTATTGGTCCCTGTCCTGGTTTGAAACTATGAAACTCATGTCACTAATTTGTTGAGGACACTGGATTTAACTGAGCTATTACTTGTTCCTCTCCTCTCCTCTCCTCTCCTCTTCTCTCCTCTCCTCTCCTCTCTTCTCCTCTTCCCCTCCCCTCCTTTCCTCACCTCACCTCTCCTTTCCTTTCCTGTCCTCTCTCCCTTCTTGTCTTCTCCTTTCCTCTCCTTTCCTCACCTTCCCTCATCTCCTTTCCTCTCCTTCCCTCACTTCTCCTCTCTCCTCTCTCCTCTCTCCTCTCTCCTCTCTCCTCTCTCCCCTCATCTCCTTTCCCAACTTCACCTTACCTCACCTCTCCTCACGTCTCCTCTCCTCTCCTCTCCTCTCCTCTCGTCTCCTCTCCTCTCCTCTCCTCTCCCCTCCTCTCCTCTCCTCTCCTCTCTTCCCCTCCCTCCTTTCCTCACCTCACCTCTCCTTTCCTTTCCTGTCCTCTCTCCCTTCTTGTCTTCTCCTTTCCTCTCCTTTCCTCACCTTCCCTCATCTCCTTTCCTCTCTTTCCCTCACCTCTCCTCTCTCCTCTCTCCCCTCATCTCCTTTCCCAACTTCACCTTACCTTACCTCTCCTCTCCTCTCCTCTCCTCTCCTCTCCTCTCTTCCCTTCTCTCCTTTCCTCCCCTCTCCTCTCCTCCTGTCTTCTCCTTCCCTCACCTCTTCTCTCTCTCCTCATCTCCTTTCCCCACCTCAGCTCACCTCACCTCACCTCTCCTCTCCTCTCCTCTCCTCTCCTCTCCTCTCCCCTCCTGTCCTCTAGTTGTTACTCTTAAACTGCTGAATTGGTAACATTGTCAAAAAGCTGCTAGCAAATGTGGTTGGGAAACTGGACCCCCCTCCTCCATAAATAGATGTTTGTTTCTGCTCTCTGTGTTTGTTTGTGTTGCCTCTTTCTGGATCGGGCCTGCAGGGACCATTTTTCAGAAAAGACAGCAACGCTTTGGGGAATACTTGGACTTCCTCTTTTCTACCCTCCCCTCCATTTCTCCCCTCTCGTCTTGTTAAGACATCTCTCTTCTCTTCTCTCATCAGTTTACCTAATCAGTTTCCCCTCTCATCCATTTTATTTTTGTCCCTGTTATATCCTATCCTCTGATTTTGTATATTGTCGTTTAAGCTGACAACCCACACTTCTTTGAAATAACTTTTATATTTTGAGTTGTTTTTTTGTATCCGTTTCTTTTTGTTCTCCTCTCCCAATTTTCACCTTCATCCTCCCTAAACTATTTTTTGTTTCTATCCATCTGTCTATTTTTGCGAGGCTAAAACGTATGTGCTGCTTCCACAGCTTCTGCTGCTGCTTTACATTGTTTTTCCTGCAGCAGGACTCTGGCTGACTGTCGGCAGAGCGCTGGTGTCCTGGAGTGGCACATCAGTTTGGTCAGTTCGCCCAGCGCTCCTTCCTCTCCTCTTTCTCCCTCCCTTCCTCTTTCTCTCGCTTCCTCATTCTCATACTACCCGGCACTCTCTTGAAAAAACAGAGAAGCTCTGCTTCATGGCTTAGAGAATGAGCTCTGCCTCTCAGCTGCAGACCGAGAGAAGAGAGAAGAGAGGGGAAAAGGGAGGAATAAAGAGGAGAGGAGAAAGGCAGCGACACACTTGCATCTGTTGTGGCAGCGTCCTGCAAGCGAGAAGCGAATGAGAGAGTGGGAGAGAGGCAGAGAGAGTATGCCAGAGTGAGAGGAGAGAGAGAAAGAGAGGGGATGTCAGACTGCCGTGTCCTTGAGAACTGCACCACAACTCTTTGAAGAGAGCCGGGAGACGGTGTGAGTAACGTGCATCTCAGCGGGACATGAGTGTTTTGTGTGTGGGTGTGTGTTTGTGTTGCATGGTTGTACATGTGCAGCACTGTTTGTTTGTTTGTGTGCGTGCGTGTGTGTATGCGTGTGTGTGTGTGTGTGTAACCTGCTGCTTGCACGCTGACCTGCCAAGCTTACAGTGAAGGGGGTTTGGCTGACGATCTTCTCTGCTATTGTCTGCCTGCCTAAGTGTTGCTGACAGGGGATTATGGCAAATACAAAACGCCGTATGGACCAAAGAAACACAGTGCCAAACTTCATAGACACACGCATGCATGCATGAAGCTCCATGTTGAGAGCTCTGTTTGACTGAACTCGCTTTGTGTGTGTGTGTGTGTGTGTGTGTGTGTGTGTGTGTGTGTGTGTCCATGCTAGCATGCATATGTATCTGGTTTAGTTGTCTGTAAATGACTGTTTAACTGTCCTTTTTGAGGGACAATAGTAATGTACGTATCTCTTCCATTTTCTTACACTTGAAACCACCTGTAACTATGCAGAACAAGTTCATGGTGACATGACATAGGGCCTAATACAACCTAAATCTAACCTATCGCATTGGTATTATTTTATGAAGGGTAGGCTAAATACAGTAAGACTTTATAAACTGATAAGTACTAAGTGATTATCTTACCCAGTAGCCTTAGAGTTTAAAGACAAATAAACACTTTGTGAAATACTGTCTACCTGCCAAACTAATTTGAATTCAGCTTCTATATTTGAAGTGGGCTCGTTGGGGGATGTACTGCATGTTCAAACCAAAATCAGAGCCAAGCGGTGTGACCCATTGAACTATTTGTAACTAATGATAGGCCACAAACCACACAGCATGCCATGCCCAGTTGCGTTGCACTCATCAACACATAATGAGCGTCAACATGTCGCTCATGTTTCTGAAGTCGTTCTCGAGATGAACCCCGTTACTGAGGACGTGTGCCATTTTATTTCATTAACTATCAAACGGTTGACATCAGGCAGGTAAAATACTCTCTCCATATTGGAAAGGCATTTAATATTTTTAGGTAGGATACCATCACACCCTAATCTAAAAATGCCCCGGTTACATCATGTCTTAGGTAGCAATGTGGATATCACATGTCCAGTATCAGCTACTGTGTTTGATCATTTGTAGGGAGACAAGTACGACAGAGATCATACTCTCCAGGATATATTTAGATACTAAATTATAGCATACTAAGTGCATAGATAGCATACCAAAGAACCTATATCATTTCTCTTTCTTGTAGCACCAGTTGTGAAAGGCATATCACAGGATTCATGTTTCCAATCAACATCAGTTTTGCATCGTAAATTATATTGATTATTTTAGCTCCTTATACCTTTAAAGGAAACCCTTGTAGGACTATATATATATACAGTATATTACTGCCAAATCTAACTGTGATAATCATTGGCAGCCCATATGAGCTGCTGTCTGTCAGCATAAATTATTGATTTGATAGTTTTTTTCTTTCTGTGTTGTTATTAGAGCTTAGAGAGGGACTAATAAAGGAATATCTTATCTTATCTTATTCACCCGTTCAACGTATTCTCATACAACGGTTTGTATGATATCTTACGAAAAAATTATTCATCCTTTTTCCATTCGTTTTCCTGTGAATGTCCAGCAACACGTGTCAATTTCCGTTTGTTACATGCATAAAGTCTTTTCAAACTAAACTCACGTCTTCACAGGAAACAACTTGACCCCTTTCCATTCCGCCCTCTTTTTTTAAAGTGATAAGGGTTCAGGGGTTATTTAGGGGGAAATGGCAGGTCAACATTAGATGTCACATAGAAGTGGTGTACATCATCTGAAAGCTGGGAACCCGAAGATTAATTTGAGATGAAGCTCAGCACTGTGTGTCAAGTTGTTCTAGTCATTAATAAGAAATAAAAAAAAAAATTAATTAAAAAAAATTGTGAAAGTGTATAAGAGCATAGATCATGATGATATGAGTTTGTGATGGCCATTCTCATGCTCTGTTATGTCTCATAAGTTGCTGCAGCAATTTTTGGGTTGATATCATTTGTTACACAGATTTAGTGCTAAATTTAACAATTTTCTACCATTCGAGAATAAATAAAAATGATCAAAAGTCCCTCCAAAATACCATATTAACACATATTATGTTTTGTGATATTGTATCGATTCTCAAAAACACTATATCGATTTTTGTCTAATAGTTAACATGCAAACATTCATAGCAGACAGTGATTCATTTTATGTTGTATTTAAACACCAGACCGCGAGTTGAAATCCATCAAAAAGTAGAGCTACGATGTTGGATGTTACAGGGACTCTGATAAATGCAAATTCAGATCCCACTGTTCTGATTACATAAAAAAGTCAACTTCTTTCACTCAGATTTTATGCATATGGTGCTGTGTTCTTTATACTATGACAGTTTTCCTAAAATTAGATTAAAAAAATTGCAATATATCGCCGTGCTTACAGTATTACAATATAATGCAATATATTGAATCGTAAACCCTACATCATGATACGTATCTTATCGCCAGATTCTTGCCAATACGCAGCCCTATGTGTTCCGCATTTTCTTAAACAGTGGGCTAGAACACATTACTGTATGTCTCTAACCATTGCAGTAAGAATATAAAATAATGAATAACGTTTTGAAACAACGCACAGGCATCTAAATTCTAAATTTCATTTTGACAAACCTTTTCTATGGCAAAATATAAGAAAACAAGTGAAATAGGTACTGAGGTTTATGAAATTGCTTTCTAAAGTCAGGCAAAACTGTGATTAGGTAAGTAGCCTGATATTCATTCGACAAACTAATGTGTTTTACGAAAGACAAATCTTTAAATATATCTTAAAAAGTAGATTCATTCATGCTTTTATGCATAATATTGTATATTGTATAACAGTAGGCCTACATGGTAAAATATGCTTTTCCGGCATGATTCATATCATAACTGATGCTCTCAGCATCAATGAGCTGAGAGGCGTAACAGGCAGAGTTCATGTTGTCCACAGTATATATATTTAGACTGTAGAAGCTGTCCCCAGGGTGAGCATGTAAGTGTGCAGTACGTAGTGAGATTGTGAGTGTGCGAGCGTGGTGTGCAAATGTTTTGCTGTGTATGTGCACACAGTGTGTTTGTGTGTGGCGCAATGTGTTTTAAGGCTGTTCCAGCTAACCAATTGAGGTCAGCCGCTCAATAATTAAATCGTGTCACTGGTTAGTGCACGAGCTGGGTCGACCAATCAGAGAGACTGATGTGAGATCAGAGTGAAAGAGAGTCGGAGTGGCTGTTAAAATAAAGAGAGAATTGGAGGATATATAGAGACAGAGCCTAGGACTTAGGAAGAGATAGTAGTAGATGTGTAAAGTTTAAAGATATAATGTTTTCCATTCATATGAGCGTTCGTAAAAGGTGTTGAGATTTACACTCTTGAAATGTTGCTGGTCAGTCTTCTACTCTGTCTGGCCACGTGTGTCTCATTTTTCACTTGTTGCAGTATAAATCTGACAAGTTTCCCAACTAAAATCATTTTTCATCTAACCTTATTATAATATCTGACGACTGAACACACCTTACAAAAGTTGAAGAATATCAGGTAAGAGGAGCAGTGCTATCCACTCATAGTTATACGTTTCTTTCCTGGTTTAATGACCAAGACAGAAACAAGTTGCAATACTCTGATAATAGCCTACTGTATCTCGGTGGTATATTAGTTTTGCTTTTAGTAGGAATAAACAATGTTTAGATCAGAATAGCCTTTCCTTTTTATTCAATTTTAATATTTCAGATGTAATGGTAAAATTGTACTATAAAATGTGATACAATTATTATATTTTTTACATCCAAAATGGGAAATTATGGAAATGTGTATGCGTTTTATCGTAGTTGTTCTTGTCAAAGTGTGTTACATATTACGATTTTAAAAATGAAAACTGACTCTAATTCTAATTTTTTAGCATTTATATTCAAGTTGTTCTTACACACCATTCGTAGCTATGCCTATGAAAAGTAATGCACTGTAATTTGTATATATCCCACGAAATCAATTCGTTTGTAATCCACGTCATTGTGAACTAGGAAGTATGAAGAGCGATAATCGCCATGTAGGGAGGTCGGGGTGGATGGGTGGGTCAAAAACTGGACTTTCGCCCAAGAGACCGCCGTTTGTACCCTGTGTGGAACCAGAAGTCAACGTTGATTTATTTGTTACGTACTTCTGTACTTAAGTTGCAACACCTCCGGAGTTATTTTAACTCAAATCACAATATTTTTCTGAACATAAGTAGTTTTGTTGCCTACACCTAAGCAAGTAGTTTCCTGTGAGGTGGAAGTTTATTTTGAAAAGACTGTATGCATGTAACAAGCGGAAATTGACACGTGTTGCCGGACATTCGTAGGAAAACACGCAAAAAATGAGGAATAACTTTTTGTAAGATATCATAGGAACCGTTGTATGAGGATCGGTTGTTATATTAGCACTGATTTATTTATCTTTGACTATATTCAGCATCCTGAAGTAAAGTATTGTCGCAGTGGTTCACATCCTAGGGGCCAACTGAAGCCGTTCTTTCATGGAATTTTTAGTTCTAACTGTGTTTGCATTGGTTTCCTCTGAAATATGTAACATTCACTGTCACTGACCTCAGAGTTGGTGCAACATGTGCACTGTCGACTGCTCCGCTGCTCAACATGTAGCATGGGTCCAGTGCAGAACATGGATTTCCCCAGAGGGATTATTGTTAATCATAGACATATCCTTCCTAATGTGCTGTTTTAAAGTTGTTGCCATTCTTTGGGTAAGCTTCAGACAGTAAACTCATTTCCATGTTGCCTAACAAATCATTGAGTCAGGGCTAGATGGACCCTGAGCACAGCCAGCTAATCACACCAGCGGCTCAATTTGATATAACACAGATATTGTCGTGGCCGCACTCTGAGGCTCCAAGGTGCTGATGCTGCAGCTGTTGGTGGAGTGGGTTCGGGAAGTGGTGGACAAACTCACAGCTGTTCCCACCAGCAGTAATATCTGCTGTCAGCGGGAAGCCAATGGCACATTTTATTAATCTCACATGTGTCTACCTGTTTGTTGAGCTATAGTTGGGCTGTGGTTGCTGAGTGTTTAAACCAGCACAGTTTGAGCTGTGAGCTTTATGCATCAGTTTGGTCTGTGCTGTGTGTCACCCATCTTTGGGTTGTGTAGTCTATGTAGAGAATTATATATTTTTTATTCCACTACTGCACATTTGTAAATCTTTATCAGATCAAAATCTTTTTAACTTTTTTTTCTGCCAGCTTGAAGTTACTTTAGTTACTTTTATGGTAATCAGATTACTCTCAACCTAAAGCCTTTGATGTCGTCTGGGGATGTAATCTGATCGTGGACGCGGGCCTGATGTGAGCTTCTATTTATCAGGAAGCCTTTCTGGGTGATGTGAGTTCCTATTAATACTCTATGCAGCGGTTACTGCCTGCCAGCCTGCTGGTACACATACCACACACACACACACACACACACACACACACACACACACACACACACACAGATTTGTAACCAGACACTTGAGGCTTCTCAAACACTACAGACTGCAGTCCACTTCAGGCCCTGATGATGTCATTAGGGACATCATATCATTAGTGACATCACTGCAAACAGGAAATGAATTCATGTAAACACGTACCAAGAGTATTAAAGGAACAGTGTGTGGCATTTAGGGGGATCAATTGGCTGAAATGGAGTATAATATTAAAAAGTATGTTTTCTTCAGTATGTAATTAAGTGAAAATAAGAATTATTGTGTTTTTGTTGCCTTAGAATGAGCTGTTTATATCTACATACGGAGCGGGTCCTCTTCACAGAGCCGGCCACCATGTTTCTACAGTAGCCCGGAACAGACAAACCAAACACTGGCTCTAAAAAGGGCCATTCCCGTTTTCGTATTGGCCACCGTAGTTTTCCTAAATGGCACACGGGAGAAGTTTCAGTTGTTTGCAATCTGCAACCTCACCGCTAGATGCTGCCAAATCCTACACACTGCACCTTTAAGTGGGTAACTTCTTTCTTTCTTTCTTTCTTTCTTTCTTTCTTTCTTCTGTAAACTTCATTTTTATTAGTCTACCCCTCTACTATACCAAGAGATACACTGATATTTAAAACACAGAAGAGTAGAGTTACTCCAAAAAAAAGGCCAGAGGCATTGTTACAGTTTCAAGCTTTTCGTGTATCTGCTCCTAATGATGGTTTTAAAGGACAGCTGAAAGCGTGAAACTGTAACAATTCATCTGGCCTTTTTTGAAGTAACTCTCCTCTCTACTAGGGCTACATTTAATGATTATTTTCATTGTTGATTAATTGTTTAAGCCCAAGATGAGGACCTCAAATATCTTGTTTTGTCTACAACTCAAAGATATTCAGTTTACTGTCATAGAGTAGTAAAGAAACCAGGACATATTCACATTTAAGAAGCTGGAATCTGAGAATTTTGCCTTTTTTTTCTTAAAAAAATTACTCATTCCAATTAATTGACTATCAAAATAGTTGCCGATTAATTTAATATTTGAGAGCTAATCGATTAATCGTTGCAGCTCTCCTCTGTTTTTGTCATTCTGACTTTGTCTTTACATTTTGATTTATTGTCTTCCTCCTTCCTCCCAATGTATTTTCTTGGATGGTTATGATGATGATTACTAATGTAATAAGCACAATGGGAAACCGTAAAACCAAAATAATTTACGTAGTTTTAGCTCAATGTATTTGTCCATTGTCCACTTGGATCCCTCTTGCCATCCTTGGCATCCTTAGTTCCCTCTTCCTCTCAACCTTTTTTAAAGTTGTCGAGTCTGTCCGCTGGTGTCTCTCTGTTCTCTGTAAGCCTTCTGTATTTACTGCTAATCCTTTTTATGCTTCTCCCAGCCAGAGGCCCCAGTGAGATCCTGTAGATTTAGCCAGAGGTTGATCTCATGATTAGTATTCAGCTGTCAGAATACGTCAGTCAACTTTTGGAGGCCTCTCTCAATCCTCACCCTCCCGCCATCATTTCCCCATTAAACTCTCAATGTATACCTCCCTAATGTAGTGTGTGTGTGTGTGTGTGTGTGTGTGTGTGTGCCGCATCAGGATGTATGTAGCCGCGTGGTCCTGAAGAGAGATTCCTGTGTGCATTAATGTAGATACATATCCACCCTCCTCCTGATTTCCCAGGAAGTCGCCCTCCATCATCTTAAATGACATGAAAAGAGCTGGAGACAGATATATGCATGAATTAATTGGCTTGAATAGGAGTATTTAGAAGCTTAATCCATGGGGATTAACGCAAGCAGCCCTCTCCGGATTTAAGCTTCTGTGCGTTCTCAGCAGAGGATTGTTTCATTTCACTTCATCCTCCTCCTCCTCCTCCTCCTCACACGCCACCACCTTTAGTTCTTAGTCAGTGAGCCTCTAAAAAGCTGTCAAGTGTAGGATTAGCAATGTAGAATACCACTAGATAGCTAATTGCCCTAATAACCTTTAAAAAAATATAATGATGATTTTATTGTGACATGTTTTAACTCCAGCTGGGTTGCTCTTGTGTAGTTGTGCCTTTCTGCTTACTACAGTACACACAAAGATGCCGCTGTTGTTACAGGATTAGTGCAACCACTAGATAGATTATAGTCATTATAATCTTAAAGAACGGTGACATATTGCAATGATTTGTACAGCATTGTGCCTGGTTAGTGTCCCTGTTTACACCTAAGTGTGTATTTGGCAACAACTAAGCTTTGAACTAGCTGTCAAATCCATAATGATGTGCACGGAGTATTAACTGATGAATATAAAAGCAGGGTTGTGTTATTTGTTGTCCCACCATGTCTTAAGGCAAAAGTGTTGATACCTGATCAGAACGGCCACACTTCTGTCATAGGGAGGGACGAGACGTGATTATCATTCAAATCAGGATAATGGCACACGCTGTCAGACTCTCACTGATGGCATTCCTGGTGTTGCACTCGTTTGGATGAAGGAAAAGTAACAGGGCTTTGTCCAAAATCGCATACTATGCACTATACCCAATATGTGTACTTTCGTAACATACTTTTGTGTGAATAAACAGTAGTATGTTTGTTTTCGGACGCACTGAACGGAAATTTACGTCGTCACTTTTTGAGAGCCTCTTTGCCGGTTGGAGACGTGTAACCATGGTAACCTTTGCCAACCTCATGTGACCAAAACGATGATTTGTGAGAATCAAAGTCTGAACTAATTTTGAAAATAGATTTCGCCTAGCAAAGTGAAATCTCATAATATGAAATTGATGCATTATTGATGTTACAGAGTCATCTCTGTTATGAACGTTTTTGTCACTACCCCATGCATTGTGGGATATTTATGCCGCCATAGTGTCTAGCGTTTGCATACTGTAATATTTCACCGGAAATAGTATGCAATTTACGTACTAGGTTTCGGACATACAAAAAAATCTCATAGCAGTATGGAATTTCGGATGCAACCCAGGAGTTTACGTACGAATAACGAAAGAAAAGAGCTTGAGAGGGAAGTTCAAACCCTGCTTACTCTGCTTACATCTGGCTTATCGCTGTTTTGAAGAGCACATGAATGTCAGACATAAATTGTCAATGCAGGAGTTTTAGACGCCATTTGAGTAGCACTTCGGTTAAAGCATACTGACGCCTTAAATTGGTACGCCAGTGATTTTTGGTGGTGGTTAATGGTTTAAATTGAAGTAGCTCAGGCGAGATATCCATACTTTTAGTCCGTAGGATAGGTCAAGCTCCAAAATCCTGCATTTCCCATAATGCAATTTAATAGCATCTTTCATTAGACTATATTAAAACTTAGGAAAGCTCCATCCAAAGCCACAGAGAACATTATACAACTGTGTTCACAAGCTGAGTACAGTTTGTCAAGAGTAAATTGAACTTCATGTGTAAAATTGGTGGGGTGTCCCTTTAATTGTCCAGTAGAGTCTTTGCTTCAGCAGCATTGTGTTTCTTAAGATGTATTTTTTCCATTTGCTGGAGAAAAGATGTTTATAGGTTTTATGAAATGTTGTTTTCAATGTGACATATAGCTAAACTCACTCAGACACTATGCGTTCCTCACAGCCAACTAGGGTTATACCATTTTCCGCAGAAAGATTTCTCCTTTCTCCTTTTGTCTTCTCGCCTGCTCTCTTTGCCTTTTCTCTGTACTTTTCTCCTCTTTTACCTCTCATCCGTCTCCTCCATCCTCACCCTCCCCTTTTCTCTGCACCTTTCTCTCTCTCTCTCTCTCTCTCACCACCCACTTCTCCTCCTCTCTCCTCCTCCACTCTCATCCATTTCCATATAGCGCTCCTCTATCCTCTTCCCCTTCTGCCTCTTCCCTCCTTCATTTATAGGCTTCGCACTGCAAGTCTACGAGATACTGAGCAGATCAATGCCTATAGATTGGCTCATTGGAAGCCATTAGTTATGGGTTTTTATAAAGCTAGTCATTATTGTGCTTAATCTTGCAGAAAATTAAATTTAGAGTTGTGTACAGTGTTTTGGTTAAAAGTTGTTGATTTTTTCCCCCCTCTCACTCACTTACCAGCTGCTATTTTTCTCGCCTCTTTTGCATTTATTAGCGTGTGTGTACGTGTGTGTGTGCGCACATGTTTAAGCCACAAAAAATGAATGACAACCTGCTGAAAGTACATACACACACATAGATACACACAGAGAGGTGCATTAGTGTCATTGTTAATAAACCATCATGCACCCTTGTCATGCCAAAAAACCCTTCAAGAAAACTGCCCATACAACAACATGGCTTGGCCACAGTACTGCACACGTACTGCAGTTTTTTCCCCAGTGTTGGCAAATTCCTCTATTGTCAGAGCGTCTGTATTCAGAGGCTTTAATAACTTAAAAGTGATGGTGGTGTCGTTTTTTTCCCCCCTGCCACTTTGCTTTTGTTTTTCAAAGAGCGTTGTGAGTCCGTCCTGGTCCAACTTTAATTTTCAGAATTGGTCACCAACTCTTGGACACCACACTCACTCTTCTCTCCCAGTGTTTTATTTGCTCTGCCCTTCCAGACTTCCCCCACTCCATTACCTTTTTGTGCCTCTACATTGTTTCCTCATCTCCCAATTGCACATCACCAGCAAACCCATGAGCATAGATGAATGTGAATACATAGTGAAAACACATTTAAGCTACATCTGGGACGATCTACTGTATTTGTTGTGCGTTGTCCTGTCAAATAAATTAATTAAGTTAAAAGCAATAAGTCGTCTTTCAACCCTTTGCCTTCTTCTTTTCCCCTTTTGCTTTTGGCCTCTCCCAAAACTCCCTTTGCCTCACCCTTCTCATTCCCCCTTTCTTCTCTTTTTTCATCCCTAACCTTCATTATTTGAACCCTCTCCTTCTTGTCTCCCATCACTCTGTCCCTGAGTGTTTCCGTCCCTGTCCCTGATCCAATTCTCCCATCCCTCTCTTTTACCCCCTTTAACCCCACTACTTCCTCCCCCTCACCTGCCTCCTTGTTCTTCCCTTCCTTCTCTCAGTCCTCTCCTTCACTTTCTCCCTTTTCCTTTCCTTCTGTCCTCAGCATCCCTCCTGTCTCCCTTCTTGTCACTCTTTCCCCATCCCTAGTCCTCTTGTCTCCCCGTCCCGAATCCCTCTTTGCTCCCCCACACCCACATCCTCTCTAACTAAACAATAGATGCCTTGAGCTCTGAAAGATCGCTTCCCATCCCACCCCAACACCATCAGCACCACCCACCCTCCTCCTCTCCCACCCCATGATGATATGCAGAGTAGGGCAGCAGCCTTCTTTTGTTTAGCTTAGCGCAAATGAAAATTGCTAATCAATTTTTACCCCCTCTTATTTCATGGCGTGTAGTTCCTGCCCCTCCCCTGCCAGCTGTCATTGTGTGGTTGTAGCGCGGGGCTGAAAGCTTCATTAGCAGGAGGACAGCATGTTTTGCCCCTCAGCACTGTATTCATGGAATTGCTAAAGATAGATGGGACGTTGCCTGGTGTTGCTTATAGAATTAGCGTAAATAGATGCTCCCTTCTGTCTCATGATCATCTTTTTTGTCAAAAGTATATAGCACAGAATTTTTATCATGGTTTTATGATTATAATCGATGATTATAAAGGCATCAAATCAGGAGTGAAGTTTAGTGAAGACATGTTTTGCCACGTTCTAGCCATGTCCTTCATGGAGCTACCATAACTAAACCATGCAAATAACCAAGAATGCTGACTTGAAGAGTCGTCCCTTTATATTCATTTCCATTCTGTGGCTATTATACTGTATCACACTAGCAGATAAGGAAAACTCAAGCCTCATTTATATGTCCTTAACTCTATGTGCATATTTTTGTTTATATTGTGACTCTACGTGTATGTTTTTACTTTATGTGTACTGCATGTTCTTACTTGAGCAACATTAAAATCAAATTTGCATTGCCTGATTCTGATAATATTACGCTGTAAAAAATCAACATGCAATACACAGAGCAGTCCAACCCAATCTCATTCCCAGGGCAGCAAATACTGACAATTTGTCACGCCCCACGGTGTCTGATACCAACACACAAGGCACCCTTTAGTGTCTGTATGAGATGCATCAGGCTTTCAAGTAACTACAATGCAAACCCATCCGCGTCACTATTAAACGCTCAGAGACAGTGGCGGGGAGTGTGGTGATGTAGTGTAAAAGAGCGAAAAAGCAGACAAAGGGCTGGTGGGTGGGATGGTGGATGCACAAACAAAGGGCTTTCATCCAGGAGACCGCTGTTAGTGTCCAGTTTGAAACCAGCAACGTGTTGTTTGTCTTTGTGTTCACAACTTTAAGTTTCACTTTCACCTTACAAACAGCCGTTTGTGTCCCGTGTTCACGTTTTATTTTCAGCCAAACCATGATGTTTTTTCTTAAACCTAAGCAAGTGGTTTGTTTGAATTCACAACGTTAACCATATGTTTCCTACGACTGTAATGGGCATCATAGTTAGAAAGTGACACCAAGGGGTCCTGACAGAGCGTCAGTATGTGACGAGTTGGGATGAGAACGTGTTCACACAGTCTGTGTCAAGAATGAGTGTGATACTGAATGTCAGCAGCATGTAAGTCAGTTACTTCAGACCTCAACACGAGGATCCATACTGGCTTCAATCAGTTAAATCACAAGCTGCCGAATCTTCCTGAAGTTTTAGTTTACTTCTCTCTTTCTTTCCGTCATTCCCCCCTCTCTCTTTCTGATTCTCTTTCTCACTTGCCCCCTGTGCTGCCTACTAGAGTACTGAACTATGGAGCAGCAAAAATATAAAAATATCCAGAAAATGAAAGCCTTTTTATTCTGCACGAAGAGCAGGACCTTGCCCAGCAGAAATTGCTAGTGTGTGTATCTTTGCTATACACAAACTATGCAGCCATGCGGGGACACGTCCAGTCATGCAATGCACCTCCACTGAAGTTTATTTTATTTTTCCCCAGGATGGTGATTGGCAACATCTATAGTTAGACAAAGGTGACCTTATTTTCCTAGTGGAATATATAAATCCCTGTAGGGCAGGAGGACCTACGTGACCGTGACCGAAAGGAGCAAAACTTAATGTAAGGGGCACTCTTAGGAAGAAAATGAGCAAACCTTGCCTCTTGCCAAACAACAACTTATGAAGCTAATCAGCCCATGTTTGCACTATGCAGTCTAAAACAATATATCACACTCTAAAAGGAGCAGTGTCTGCTCTGTTTACAGGTTTCACAGGCTGCTAAGCTTATAACATGTTCACTGACACCGGAAAGCTCAGTAATAAACAGCCCCTTTTATCTCTTAACACAGGGACACTCATAGCATACCAGTTAAACAGCCATCACATTAAAATATTAAGGATAAGCATGTTTCCTGAATAATGATCAGAAATATGTTTCCATGTAAATACACTCATTATTAACACTTAATCATTTAGAGGAAGCCATGACAGAGCGTGTTGCTTCTTGGTCGGAGGTGACTGAGCACTTCCAGCAGAGCTGACGTTTGCCTCCTCAGCATCAGAGTACGTAAGCAAGATGCAGCTAATGCAGGCATAGAGTGCACAGGTCAGAGGTCACAGGATGGCCAGAGGTAATGGGATGGAATAAGAGAGAGAGAGAACTGCTCTGATACCGCCCTCCTCTCCTCCCTCTTCCTCTCTGTCCTCAGCTACCAGACCACTTGCCTTTTGATGAAAACAGAAACAGTGAGAAAAGAGAGTACAGCAAACTGTCCAACCCGTCAAACTCAGAGGTGTTTGTGTATGTTTGTGTTTGTATGTGTGTGTATTCTGCCCTAGTTTGAGCAGTTAGTCTGTTTGAAACTGATAATCACAGGCTCTTCTGTCTACTGTGAGAAACAGTTACCACCCCGCCGGGAGAGAATATTTTCCACAGTTACCTCGGGCCAAACTCAAATCAACTTACTTAACTTCAGATACTTTTCTCACATTCAACCCAATATAAAGGATATGTTTTGTATCTCGGTCTTCATCATTGGCTGTGATAACATTTTACTTTCAAATGTCAGTGCTGAGTTTTGGTAGGCAGGGCGTTGCACTGTTGGACTGTCCAACATGACGCACAATATTTTCTTAAAACAAGGTTGATATCATACAGGCATGTGGCTTTTACAGGAGTGTATACCATCGTTTCACAATCTCGTAGCTTGTGGTGAGTCAACCTTGGATGGTCACGGCATTATTACATCCACGATTCAGAATATGAATGTGATTCTCACTTCCAGAACCTCACTGAGCTCTAGTCTCTTCTTTGTCGGTCCATCACTGTGATTTTTAGCCACAACCTCAATTTCTATATAACACCATATCAATATATTGTCTCTCTCTCCACCACCATCTTGTTCTTGACCCTAAGTATTGGTGTCGGGATTTTCCTCTCTCGCCCTCTCTCTCTCTCTCTCTGCTAGTTGATCATAGTTTTCCATCTCCTGCCATTAATAGCCCAAGGATCTGTTTGTCACCCTACTTTACGGTGTCTAGTTGCCTCTTGGGTGCTATTAATAACACCAGTGCATATAAATATATTGATATTTTCAATCTGGTGATAAGAAGACATGACTGCGTTAATTCAATCGGACCCCCTTTTAAATGTCTCTTGGTCACATGGACCAAAGTGGCTGTCTGGTGTGTGTGTGTGTGTGTGTGTGTGTGTGTGTGGTAATCCAAGGCACTGATGGTCGCTCGTGACTTTTCTCCATTCAATGAGTATCATGTACCAGCCATTGAAACCAGATCATACCCACCAATCACATGTGTTAAGTACAGATCTGACATAGAACATTGATGGGTAGAATGGGCATTAAGTAATTGAGGTCAATGCGCCTGAATGACAATGTCCACTTTAGACGTCTGTCCTGGAATCATGATATCTATTAATGTGGACCATGGACCTTAGACTGGAGACTCAGAAAGATGTTGCTTTGCAGACATATTTTTTTAAAAATTCCAGTAATATGTCTTCTGGATATTAACTGTTTATCTGTATATAGTGTCATCATAATGTCAAACTACACCCAACCTTTAGTGCTGTACCATTATCACAGAGCCATCTCAGGTGTACTGAAGGAAATTCTCTCTTCTCATGAGCTTTGGGTGTCAGGGAACACTGACTAGATGGACTTACTCACATAGCAATATTGTCTATCTGGTCTGATAATCAATAAAAAGGACAAAGAAATAACTATGTATTTCTAGACTTACGAATCAGTGAAGTAAAATGAAACGTGTCAACTTTCCCAAGTTGATCTCCGACAGTTCGTTCTTCCATCTTCATCCAAACTGTAGCCAAGTCATAGACAGAAGTCAGTGGACAGCCGGAGATGAATCAAGGGTCATTCACATGCAACAATCAAAGCTAGGGTTTGTAATCTTGAAAAACTAGCAAGAGTATGCTAGATTTTAAAATTATCCAACCAAAATACCCAGCTCAGTGTTGCCAACTCTTTTCCAATGAAAGTAGTTAGCAGCATTAGCTCCAAAGGTCCCTAAAATCTAGCAAGGAAGTCGCCAAGTCGGCAACACTGACAGTCCGTCCCATCAGGCCTCTCTCTAAAGCCACTCCCCCAAAATTATCATTATGAAAATAAATGTATCATAATGGACGTAAACAAGGAACATGGCTATTGTTAGTACTCACAGCTATCAGGCTAGCAGCTTGTGGAAGACTCCGGTGACGAGCAATGAGTTCACAGGCAGAGTGCACGCAGGCAGACAGACAGGTAGCCCGTCCAATCACGACATTTGGGCCGAATGAAATGATTGGATAGGTTTATTTCAGTTCTGTGACAGCCACGTATACCGGATTTTTTTTTCTTTTTTTTTGTCCGTGCATTTGACTTACTGATTGCTGACAGGATGTAATGAGAATTTTAAGAAATATAGCAAAAAAAAATATTTGAACAGCACTACCAACCCTAGCTTTAAGACCATCTGATCAATCTCCTCCCCTTATACGTCCACCTGTTTTTGCATGATTCCATATGGTTGAAAGCTCCGGGAAAGTGGGCCATGAGCTTATTTAGATTATTTTGCCGTTCTTTATACATCTCATCGTCAGCGTAAAATCAACCAAAGCTTACCGGTAATGTAAGAGCAGGTGTATTACACAGTTCTCTTTATCTTTCTGGCGTGTCTTTCTTGCAGACAGTGGACTTGCACTCTTAAATAACGAACAAAATGAATGCCAATGTGCACTTTTTTGCAGAACAGACTACTTTATAGAGAGAGAAATGTACAGACAACAAAAGAAGTTTAAACATAGAAACAGGGAGAGAATAGAGAAAGTAAATTACTATGTTTTTTGGTCATTCTCAGCTTCAGCTCGCCATTCTCACACTCAGCATCTATCTCCCAGTGTGTGTATGTGAGAGTGCAGGGTAGTGAGCATTGGCAAGTGAGAATGAGTGTGTGAGGTTTAATTGTGTGTGTGAGAGAGTGTGTGTATGCTGCAGTGTGGTTTGAGCCCAGTGGAAAAGCAGGAAGAGTTGCTAATCCGCGTGGCTGGCCGAGCAGAAAGGCCATTCATATTTATAGCTGACTGAATCACATTCTGTCATACAGATGTCCAATACTGAGACCAGGAACAAGAATAACTCCAGAACAAGATAGAAATATGAGTCTAAAGGAAAACTCAGACCATAGCCATATTCGTAGCCTGCTGAGTCACCCTTTGATAGAGATGACACCATGACTGAGAAGAAGACAAACTCTACAACTATATATATGGTTAAAACCAGCATGATAATCTGCTGAGTCACTCAGTTATCCAATCCCTCTAGAAATGGGTAGCAGCCATATAGACTGTAAGAAAATGTGGAGAAAGACTCTGTGATGGTAGCATGTAAGTTGGTAAAGGAACAATTTGAAGCTTAAAACTTTGGTGAGAAAAAGGGAACCTGGTGATAAGCTATGATGCCTGTCAATCAAGCAAGCAGCGTGCTCCCCAACAAAAATAACCAATCATGACACTAATCACAAAAACTGAAATGTAGCGTTATATTGAGACCCTAATGTGTTGTGAATAAAATCGCTTACTGTAGTTTGAGAGTGATGTTGGAACTTTTAAGTAGACTTCATAACAGCCAAAATGTACTTTAAGGTAACACTATATACAGTCATCAATGGGTATTAGAGGAACTGCAATCTCAGTACCCATTGGCTATTGGTCTGACAACAGATAAGCCTCTGGGGGCAAAGGGCTATATTTTTAGGATTCCAGCAAGCCCCCAGGAAGAGCATCGGGCATTGAAGTAAATTTCCGTAGAGGCCAAATGGTGGAATTACTTCTGTGTCGGTCATGTGATGCCATTGGGCCCAAAAATATTTTTTCCCATAGACTTACATTGGAAAAGAGACGTCTGTAAGGCGGAGTTAAAGGAAACGCTACTGCGCCTGCTCTATGGGCCCAATGGATGCGGATGATCCGGGTACTTTATCACTCAGCGGTCGAGCCTCCAACGCTGTATTCAGTTCTCTTTGTACATCTATGGGTTGAGATTTCAAATCAATTCAATCTTTATTTCAGACACACAGGAGGGTCCATAGCAGTAAAAGATTCTACATGTGAATGCAGAATCTGTTTATAGAGATTAGAGGAACTGAAGCTTAAAGTAGTTTTTGCTGAGCCACAGTGGTTGCTGCCTTGTAGGTACATGAGTTATGGTGTTGGCTATGTTCAGGCCGAGGTTCCCCGAATGAATTTGAAGGCTGTGTTTATTGACACAGTGCCATTGTCGGTCGCCTCAGAAAGGTTAAGGGATATATTTAACCTGCTGCATAACAGTCATCCAGAGGTAAGACGGGAATAACTAGATCTGGACAGCAATAGAGGGTCTAAAAGTGAACTGAGGCTGTGAGTAGTTATTTATAGTGTCCTGGGTCACATTGTGTCGTACACATGTCTCTACTAAACCGTCAGACATCCCGGGAGAAAAGGAAGAAATATGAAAACTTGTGAGGCAAATTTTGCATTTGATTGTTTATTAATTTCTGTGTGTGTGTGTGTGTGTGCGCGTGTGCGTGTGCACCCGTCTGCCATGATATTAGTCAGATGAGGTATTTTTGGAGAACAGACTGTTCTCTCTCTGTGTGACTCCAGTCAGCGTGCCATTTTCATGAATCATATCGCTGACCGAGATACGCCATTGTTTCTGCACATATACTCACATAGAGATATACAAATACACACACACACACACACACACACACACACACACACACACACAAAAATAAGTACTTGTCTTGTGGACAGATGTTCAGAGAAGGTAGCTTCCTCCTCCGAGGAAGAGTTCATTCTGGAAGCAGCAGCAGTGTTGTACTATACCTCTAAAACGTTTTAGGCCAATGTTAAAAAAAAACAGTGGTGATGTGAGCTAATGTGTGATTACAGCGGCAAAATTATTCATAAAACAACTTTACTTAGACGTCTTTGAAAAAACGTCTTTATGCATCTCAACCCACTGTAATTTAAAGGGAAACTTTAAAGTGTGTAATATCACGCATTACTGACCTTCTGTATACCTGGAAGGTAGATGTTAAACCATCTCGTTCTTTATTTAAAAAAAAAAAAAAAAAAGTAAATTGCGGTCAACTTGAATTTACGTTAGTTATATGGACTCCAATGGTGACTTGTTTTCAAAGCGGATGAAGTATGAAAATACTCATGGAAACTTTGTAAAAGAAGCATAGCATGATGCACTCTCTTGCTGTATATTTTTTCCAGTGTCACCACACAGTTCCCGTATTTTGTCGCAGATTGACGTTTGGTTTTGACGTATCACAAATACGTTTGTAATGATAGTGTGCAGAACTCAACGTACAAAGGAAGTTGGGGTGGTGGATGAGTCAACAAACACTATATTTTTGCCCAGGAGACCAGTGTTTGTGTGAAATTAAAAGTTAATGTTCACTTATTTTAAACATTGTGTTTTTTTACTTAACCTAACCAAGTGGTTTTGTTGCATTTTTGTTGTTTTTTATTTCAATTTAATTGTCATTTTAAGCCAAACCATGATGTTTTTATCGAAATGTAATTGAGAATGCAGTTTGGTTGTATGGTAACTTAATTTTGTAGGAGACAGGGTTGCAGCACAATATGCTAAAATATACCTAAATGCACTGCATATCTTCTGAAGTTGTCAAAGAAGAAGAAAGAAAGAAATGTACATAATGGTGAACACTGTCATTAGGCCACTATACTAAAAACAACATTGTGTGCAAAGTTAGTCAAACGACTACATAATATAGATCTGTAGAAGAGATATCCCATAATAGGCTTACTGTAATAGTATGAATACAGTAAATGAGCATTAGGTTGCACAAACGACTAGATCTCATTTGCTCTATTATATTTTATTGGGAGAGAATCTTATGCGATCTATGAGTATATATGTACAGTATGTGTAAGTTCCTATGTATACAGGTCTAAATTTGCATAATATTTAGAGTGTGTGTCTGTGCATACGTGTCTATGTGTGAGCTGGATCTATGGTGGAGAGTCTTAGTTTCATAACTGTCCTTAATTAGCTGGAAGAGACCACCGTCAGCATCAAAACTGACAGAAAAAGAGGGTCCACACACTAACAAACACACACACAGACACCAGCACTACTACCACAAATAGACATCAAACAATGATGCTAAAAGAAAGCAATAAAAACAGGAAATTATCGGTTCATAAACACGTCATTTACATTATTAAATAGTGTAAATGGGTTAATAAAAAAGCACCAAGCTGAGCGACTGAATGGGACTAAATGCAGTAACAATACCCTCGAGGAACAATAAAGAGATTCAATCGTACTGTGTTTGTCAAAGTTAATTCATGTGATTGCCGGTAATGCACTTACATGTTGGCATAAAAGCCAGTAAGCCACAGAGACCGGTTGAGACTGGATATTTATCGCGTCGTATTTGACAAATGCGATTTACATCAATAAAAGGCAGCAAGTCAAGCGGTTCAAGAGGATAACTGCTAACAATACTCTGGAGAAAGAGTCATACATCGCATCAGTTTGTATTTATCTGTCAGCTGCGTCGGCGGGGCCTCTGGAGAGAAGGAAACACACAGTCACACATAAACAGATGCACTTCCAATGCATACAGACACACACATACAATGCAGATATATATGCAGCACAAACATACAGTATACACACTCCCTCAGACAAGACCCATACACCATCTCGGCAGTTACTAATTATTTTATGTGTACAGTATGTGTGTTTGTGTGTGTGTCCCTCGTCTCTCCCTTGAGTACTCTCACCTCCTCAACCCGTCTCAACCTTTCCACCTTTGCACATTCCCCTCCTGACTGAAACTAGGTCTCCCTCTTCTTTCTTTTCCTCTCTTCCTCCCATTACTCTGTCTCTAGCTCTTGTTCCCTCCACTTCTTTTTGTTATATAGATATTCTCTCTCTTCCTCTGTGTGGAGATACCCCCCTCACAGCAACCCCAGTGACCCTGTCCACGACCACTGACCTCAGGGGTAAATGCAAGGTCCCACCTCACCAGGAAATAAAGACATTAGCTTCCTCCCGCTGTCTGACCCCGCTCACCTCCCTCGTCTTCCCTCACCCCTTCCCTCCATATCCCTCTCCCTAAATCCCCTTTGTACCACCTCCTGTTCTGTTTGCTTTTCCCCTCCCTTCAGCCACCTCTCTCAACACTATTTTCTCATTGTGACTCCTGTCCTCTTCTTTTTCTTGTCCCATCATATTCTGCCACGCAGAAATGCAGTTTCAAGTTTTTATTTCATTTTCAACAACCAAAGTAAGACAAGAATGGCAGCTCATTCAGGCAAAGTTAGGCACTTCATTCACCATTAAAGTCGAGATTAAATGAAAAATGTTACCTCCCCGATCATGTTGTCCACCTATTTAACAATATATGCAAAACAATTTCTTTGTATTTTTATATCAAAATCCAATCGTCTTTTCTTCTGTAAAACAAAATATGTGTGCTTACATAAAGCTAGTACCAGCTAATTTCAACCAATAATATCATTGCATCCATTCTTCAATCAATCTGCGACTTTTAGCAACAAGGGTTGTGTGTTGAAGCTCCTCACGCTACCTTCTAAGCCTGCATTCACACCAGATCAGGCGGTGCGGCAAAAGCGCAAATCTCCCCATTCATTTTGAATGGGGGTAGTGCGCTTGGGCTGCGGAGGAAAATCAACGTTTGGAGAGACGTAACCCGACGTCACGCTGTGGTGGCCAATCATGTAATCATGTAAAGCTGTACAACCCAGCCATGAGGGAACAAAAGACGTTAATCGTTGCAGTAAATGGCCATTAAAGTGATTCTCCCACACAGCCGCACAACCCTGCGGCAAACTGCCGCAATGGCTGATCTGGTGTCTTTTTAGCAGTCCAATCAAATGTGAAGGATTTGATTTAAATCCCTCTCGTAATTGTACACCGCTCAAATTCGCTAAGGAATACTCACAGAACAGAAGCTAAAGACGCTCTGGCTTCCGTTTCACTAGGACCTTCATTTGAGTTGTAAATGTTTGGCGTTAGTTTTAACGTTAATTTTGATAGCTTTTTTATGATTGTGAGACACTGAAGCAGAGTTGCTTTTGAAATATGTTCAATGTTATTTTATATGCAGCATGAAATGTAAAACTATAGTTAGACCCAATTAAAAGTAAAATAATAATTAGGTGTTTGTTTCATACTTTAAATAAGGGACTATATAGAGGTTGTGCTTACTAATCGTTATATGGTAATTGTTGTTGTATGTACTGTATGATACCCCTCTGGCCAAGAAGACCTTCTCACACATACAGTTTATTTTTTTGAAATTGCACGTGATGGGGTCATCCACAGTTCCTTTGACAGCAGCGTCCACCACCTATGGATGCTCAAATCAAACCCCCCACCACCCTCCACATACACTGGGAGTTTTGTGCTCTCTCCTGAGAATCCCTCTCACGCTTCCTTTCTCTGCTACTTGTCAATGACTCTGTAGGCATGACTCAGCTTGAAACGGTGTTGATAAATCAGGACTCAAATGATCCATTATGGAGCGTATGTATGGGAGAAACGGGACGTTCTATTAACCTTTGGATGTGTATGTTTTTCTCTCTGTTGTTCTCTAAGGATCTTTTATCACTGTAAAACTGGATTCCTGGTTTCCCCCTGAGTCTGCTCCACAGCTCTCCTCTTTTTTTTCAGCACACTCTCTGCCGAAATCATATTCAGACTTCTCTGCACTTCCTCTTGTCTTACCGAAGAGCTGAAGAATAGGTTTCGTGTCAAATGTCTCATCATCCTCTTTATCAGCAGATACTTAATGATCTTGGGTATTATCATTTTTCTTGTTAATGTTAGTCATAGTCAAAATGACTAATGCATATGACTTATCTGTCTCCATAATATTATGACAAGCGAGATTAGAGCCTCAGTTTTCTGACGTCTAACTTGAGGAACAACTTGTTCATGTCTCAAAATCTAGACTGAACTGTCCAAGATAATAAGGGTAACACATTCAGATCTTTGCTTTAATGTCTGACTGAATGTAGTCTGCATATATCTAGCCCTTCAGCTAACTAACAACTAACTCTAAATGAGTTGGAAAGGAGGGCAGAATATTCCCCTGAAATACACTTTGAAAAGAAAGTGTTTACATACAGTTTTGTGAGGTGGTTTGTCTTCTGTGTGTGTGTGTGTGTGTGTGTGTGTGTGTGGTTTGGGGGTATATCTTTATATCTTCTTGTGTCTGCTTGTGAACGAGAGCTACCATGGTTTTGTGCTTCTTTGCATGTGAGTCTGCATCATTAGTGTGTTGGTTTTTCATCCACAGAGAGAAAAAGAAAAGCGTTCCCATGAGATTGCTCTTCTTCTCTCCCTCACTCCCTTGTTCCCGAGAGAAGGAGAGAGGGAGAAAACATTTGTCTGGTGCTGTTCACAGCAGTAATACAAGTCAAGCATGTCACCTGCGTGTAGCGCTTTGCTTTATGCATATTCATAACTTCTTTTCCCCATCTCAGGATATAGAGCACAAACACAGACAGAAAACAGCGTACATACCTCATCTCCTTCTCTCACTTCTACTCCTCCTCTCTTCTCTAAATCCCGCTCACTTCCCTCTAAGATGTTTGTTTGAACTTTACAGAAAGTAGGAAATATTTACTTTTGCTACTGTAGGAAAGGAAGTAAATGCTGGGCAGTGAGGGAAAAGGGGGGGGATTTTGTCAAGCAAAAGAGTTTTTTGATATTGCCAGAATGGTTACAGCTTATTGTTTAAACAATGACCTTAAGTAGTGTTATAGCGAGAGTCAGAGCATCAGAAAGTGCCTTTTCTCACTAAAACACATCTCTCACTCACAAGTGCATAAACTGAAGGAAGTTTATTTCTGGTCCCCATCAGTCATATCTTTTTATGCAGCTAGTAATGCTCTGGCATCTTTGCCCTTGGCCTTTTTGTCTTTGTAAAGCTCCACACAGTCACTGTGCCTTCTAGCAGCTATAAAACCCAAATTTTTCATTTAAAATGTTTGTTTTTTTCCCAGCAAAAGCTGCAGTCCAGCGAGCTTGTGGTGCCTCTTATGTGTTTCTCCCAGGCGGTGTAAAGATAAAATGCTGTTTAAAAGCCCAGAAGACATGTCAGCTGAAATAGATCATAGTGCAATGTATCCATGCGCCACACTGGCAATTTCAGGAGGATGAGCAGATGTGTCAAGAGAGCTCGGTAGGTATTGGACACTTTCATAGCCTTCTTCAGAGGTGGGCAAAAATGTATACGGTGTACCAAGAAAGCAGTAAGCGTTACTTCTAAAATTGCCATAGGCTATTTCTATGCCAGTCTTAACTTTGAAAGCATTCATTTAAAAGAAAACTCTTTCAATGCGTTGACATTTAGGCTTTAGACTGTAACGTCCAACCCCTTTTCATAATGAAAGAAACTGATAGAAGACCATTCATTCTTAGTATACCAACTGGAATACTGTGTACAACATGGTGTGCAATGGAAGCCTGTTCATGAATACTGATTTTAAACCTGCAGTAAGCAGAATATTTTTGGCATCATTGGGCAAAAA
Source organism: Sebastes umbrosus (assembly GCF_015220745.1). Taxonomy (NCBI): domain Eukaryota; kingdom Metazoa; phylum Chordata; class Actinopteri; order Perciformes; family Sebastidae; genus Sebastes; species Sebastes umbrosus. Next base: position 16,043,517 of record NC_051270.1, read on the forward strand.
CTCCATAATAACCTTTCAGCATATTGTAATTCAAGTGTTCTGAGAGAAAACTAGACTTCTTCACCTCCTCATGGCTCTGTTTTCAGGCTTTAAAAAATAAAAAAATCTCGGAAGACTTTGGCCAGTCACAGGTCATTTCAGAGAGAGAGCGTTCCTATTGGCTGTTCATTCAACAGAGGCAGCTGTCAATCACTCGCAAACTCTGATCAAACGGTCAAACTAGGCAGCGCTCATCAAATATGAATTAATACTGTGTGACTGTAATGCCTATTTCTCACCTCAAATGTTTTCAGAAACATCTTGTAGTGTACTGTTTAGCTGTAAAATTAGAAAGTTTTCTCCAGTTGGTGGGCGGTGCTTGGTATTTCCTCAACTGATCTCAACATTTCTGCTGGGTCAACAACTTTCTCATAATATTAAAACACTTTTTACATAGGCCTAGATTATTATAATTGTTTAATATTAGCCTACCTGTGGCGAAATAGCCCGCTGTGGCTGTCTATACGGACATACTACGCAGTTGTTGATGTGGCTATATTGCTTAGATAAAAATGAATGAAATGAATAGCCTGAATATCGCTGTTTCTGTGTTATAGTCAGAGCTACTGAAGTTTGTCATTGAATGCTGTCCACACAGACACTCAGCACCATGGACAGGGCCTGCCTGGGCTTTTACATGAGTGTGGTTGGTCACTGTATTCTGTGCAGAGATCTGGTAGTTTCTTTTAGGCATTTCTTCATCCTTGCTCTGCTTTAAAGTTGTGCTGCATAATGGGTAATTGGCTTTCATAAGTCACTGTAAGGAATACTAAGCTATATGTAGGCTATTTAGAAGGAGTATTAGGAGGGTGTGTAAGTCATGTATTCGATACATGCATCAATATGTTTTGATGTGGACATAACTTATAAATGCTATCTATCAATGAGTGTTGTAATGCTCCTCTGCTGATAGGTGCATAATAACTGAGTAGATAGGAAGCTCTGTAATACTGTTGTCCACATAATTATTTTATGTTAAGCACATAGATAAGAGAGCTGTGTACGTCATGCATCTGATGTAAAACTGTTGTCTGAATGTATTCCTGCGAATCTGATAATTTGTGTGGGTGTGACTTTAAATCTTGAAATCGGATATGAAACTTTGTTTGTGAAGAGGTACGTAAAAAAACATATGTCCCACTGGAGCTCTCTCACTTTACTTTGTCACATTAACCCACCACACCACTCCCTATTCTACATTCATTCAGTTTATTTAAGCACTTAAATATTATCTACTGTATAACCCCATTTGCCCTTAGTAAGAGTATGCATGCGTACAGTAAAACTACTGGAGAAAAATCCACTGCCCTTAGGATCACATCACAGGCCAATGGAAACCTTCGCAAAGCACACACACACACACACGCAGCCTGTATAGCAAATATGTATTATTTGTGTAAGCGAGAGAGGGAGAAGGGGTATGGTGAGGTCAGGTTTGCAGGGGCGTTTTTCTAGCTGTGTGTCTGATTCGGTTTGGTTTACAACAGATGGGCCTACTGTGACCCACAGGCAAATACATGTAGCCCCCCACCCCTACCCACATACACACAAACATCCACAAATACACACACAAATATAATGACTGCAGATTTTCCGGTCCGAGAATATAACTATGATGATCACAGAGTCTTAGTGCTCTGGTTAAAAGTAGGTTGTGGGATACATAATATAAATACAGACCCACTGTAGTCAGATACCAGCCAATACAATAATTTGAGGGTGGTGAACTGGCACAGGCAGCCAATACCATCCAGTATGTTGTTAGGTGATAAATGGACTCTCCTAGAAGGACAGTACTTTATTATTGCACTTATTTGTTCTTGATGCGAGTGTGTTTTGAATATTTTTAAAAACAGTGGTCAAGTTTGACTAATGTTTTGCATCTGGTGGTAAGAAAATATCTCCCTGTTTATATTGATATAGCACACAGGCTGAGTTGGACTGAGACTCAGAGATGTAGCGCCCTAAAGCATATTTTATTTGCCTTAGTGAAAACGTGGCGTGAGGCATTAGAGGCCAGTTTAACACCATTAAACTAAAGGCCCCGGTCTTTACTCCAGAGACGTGGAAGAAAATCATAGTGGGTGTAGTGTTTAAGCAATTTATGTGGCGTGCAGACACCCACCGATAGTCCATAGACCCACGGGGGAAAACGTAGTTCACACAGTTATTGTGACCATTAACACTAGGGGTCAACACAGGTCAACAGGAAGAGTAGGAGGAGAACGATAGAAGTGGAGAACAAAATGAAGAGGAAGTGAGCCGAGCATGTGAGAAAGAAAGAAAAAGTGGAGTAAGTCATATGGATGGAGTAACTGGGGAAATGGGACCGGGAGAAATGACAGGGTCATCATAAGGAGAGGGAGAAGGAAGAAAAAAGAAGGGGAGAAGAAGAGAGAGGATAGGAGGTGATTTGATATTTGAGTGGAGTTACCACCCGACGGTACAGATCAAAGTAAACGCGCTACACATATTGACCGTCATCTTTTATTGCAAAATGTCCGGTGTAATCGGTTTTGTTAGAAGTTTATTAACCGGTGGGAAAGTTTCCTCACCGTCACATCCCTATATCCAGTCTGCACATTTAAAATCATTACATCACAACAGATCTTCTTGCTGATTGTCTCATTTGCCTGTGTTGCTTATATAGAAACATTGAAACTAACAATCAAGTCCTCATAGTTGCCTTAAAGCTTTTAAAGAGATTAGTCATTTCAGTTCTTGGCCCAAATGGTTTAACAACCCATAATCTAGTTTGTTTTCTACAACAACACTTTACTGTACAGTTTTTATGAACAATGTGAACATTCAAGGGACAAATAAGATCTTGTTTTGAGGTTTTGCTCGAGCACTTTCAGTCATATACTCACTGCTCTCTTTTCTTGCTGTCTTTCTCTCTGAGTGCTTGTCGTCTCTTTTCTTTCATCTGCACTGCCCCGTCTGCCCTCAGCAACAAACCTCTGCTTATTAGAGAAACACAGAGAAACAGAGACCGGTGGAGAGCGAAGGAGAAAAGATAGAAAGAGGGAGAATGGCAAGAAATAGAAAGCAAATTTTGCTGGTCAGGATTTCTGTGTGTGTGTGTGTGTGTGTGTGTGGGAGAGAGAGAGAGAGAGAGAGAGAGAGACAGTGAAAGGAAGAAAGAGAAATTTTTGCTTATCGGACAGGAAGTGGATCTCTTACAATAGCATTCTGACGTTTCCCCTTCTCTAATGTGGAAAACTGTTAAGATTCCTATTCCAGATACCATGCACACACACACACACACACACAAACACACACACGCACGTCACAGCGGTGCAGATAAGATGCAGCTGCTGTGTTGTAGACAGAATCACTGAGTCAGCCATATGTATTCACAGACTTAAGACAATCGCTAATTCACACTAACACAAAAGCGCACACAGACACACAAACATACACATTTCTACACGGGGCTTACATACCTCACATACAGTTTCATATTTGCTATTCAGCTGATGCTCCAAATACACACGCAAAACCCAGAGAGGGGGAATAAACAGATAGAAAGAGAGAAATACATTTGGTTTGTAGAGGATGGTAAAAATGAGGAGAAAGTAAAAGGAAAGTCCAAACAGGCAAGAGGGAGCTAAAGAAAGACGATTGATTGAGATAGGAACTGAAGGAGAGGAGAAATTAAAAACAAACACAAGCAAAAATGTTGGATTAATAGGACTGTCTGTAAGCTGTCCATAGAGAAAGTAATACATTTTTCTACTTCATTTCAAGCTCAAATGATTGAACAGCGATTAAACCTGTATCTATTTCAGCTGAACTTCAGCATGTAAGATCTGTAGTCGAAAAATCCTCTGATATGCAGGAAGTGGTGCATAATCTGGCTGATGCATAGTGTGTAATAAATAGGAGAAACCAGAAGCATGCATGCCCAACATGTCAAAGTGTGTGTTGTGACTTTTGAATTCTTCAAGATCATTTTAAATTGAGGAATATTTTATATCTTTTGCACGTTCAAATGGCCAAGAGCACGTGAGATGTCTGCATTCTGAGGAGATGTTGTTTAAGGCCCTTCATACCCATAATTTAATTAGAAATCAGTAAAATGACTTTGACTGCTGAGTGATTTTATAGATCTGTCTTTTTCTTTTTCTTAAACTTCAGGCTTCAAAATCCCCGCCTCAGCAAATCACGAGCAGTCAACTAAGCCACGGAAGTCTAATAAATTATACAGTAAATTGACAAAAAGACAGAATTCAAGAATTTGCTTCACTGAGGCTTCTGTACAATGGGAATAATAATAAGGAATATAAAATAAGGATTGACAGGGAGCGAGACATCCAGATGGTGTAACAGGAAGATAGAGCTGTGATGCAAGAGTAAAGTTATGTCAGAGAACAGGAGGTACGGTGAGACAGAAAGGCTGACATCCTGACAGTAAGACAGACACGTAGACAGAGGGAGGCTCAGTCCTTGTGTGTCTCCCAAGATCCAATCCCTAGGGTCAGATGAAATTTAATAATTCTAACTATGTTTTTCCCAAATTCTTCCAGATAAGAGCAATTCCAAAGCATATGAAGTAAATGTCCATCGCAGGTTTTCCTGGTATATTTTGTGCGGTCTGTGGAGTGTAATAGATTCTATTAAAGATGTTAAATTGTATTTGTCTATGTTTAGTTGAGATTTGTACAGAGCAATCATCGTAATTGCACTCAAGATTTGATTCCCTTTTTTATATATATGTATTTTGTATATACAGTTCCCTTTGTTAACACCTTATTTTGAAAACCGGATGTAGTCACATGTGTTTACTTCCGCTAACTTCGCCAATCCTGTCTCTAGCTCTCCCGTCGACTCCGTTCTCTTTATACATCCATGGTCAGCTCCATCAGGGCCGTTTGAATGTATTTAACATAAATGTCAGTATATGGGCGCTCTACAGTTGTAGCATCGGCCGATTTGACCACGGCGATTAGAGTGACGGTTGGCTTAACTGCATGTTACGATACGATAACGTTTCCTGTCCATGACAGAGTTAGCGTGCAGTTTTAACCGTGATGTCTAGCTCTGCTTTTCCTGGTAACGTGTGAAACTCAAAGTGTTTCCACACTTAACTGTATGTGTAGTATTTACCACTGTGGATTTAAAATGTGAGGGTGCAGGTCGTATCCACGCCAACCCTCCAACGTTTTCTACTTTTTGTTTCGCTCAAAAACCCAGTTTTTTAATTTTCCATCTGCAATCAGATGACGAATGTTGGGATTATCCCATAGAGGGAATCCTTTGAAAACCTTTAACTCAATTTTGGCCCCTTTTGTACTATTACAACTCTTCGTACTCCTTCAACTGCGCTTTCTTGCAAGGAAGCCTTGCTGTTTTTTGTTGTTGCTGATTAATTTTATAAATATAACTTTGAAATTATATATTATTTTAGAGATGAATAGAGTAGGGCTAAACATTGAATCAGAGGTCTGAATCAATGAGAGGGATTTACCTAGAATAGCCCAGAAAAGCTTGAATTGAGTGGTGTTCCCCTTTACCCGTGATGAAAGAGAGATCAGATTTTTATATGTACCACAGTGGGGTTGACTATTGTCTGACTGATGAACAAACAGGCGGGCCATCCCCTAATCCCAGTTGGAGTTTACACACACACACACACACACACAAACACACACACACAGTCAAATCCCACTGTGTGTGTGAACAAACAGAGGATGAAAGGCAAGACAGCGAGGGGAAGAGCACATATAAAGAGCTGCTGTTTTATTAATGAACCTGGAAACAGGCTTGGGATTCTCAGGATCTGTTTGTGTGTGTACGTGTGTATGAGTGTATGTGTGTGTGTGTGTGTGTGTGTGTGTGTGCGAGAGAGAGAGAGAGAAAGAGAGAGAGTGTGGTGTGTGTGTGTGTGTGTGTGTGTGGTTTGGCTATGCATCCGTACAACGGCAGAAACCCGGGTGGGTGCGTGGACTGTATTGACACACACACACACACACACACACACACACACACACACACAGTCTCTAATAAATTCACCCTAATTCATTCTCTCTTTTCTCTGGGGAAAAGCCAGCAGTTTGCCTGATCCAAGGAAGCTTCACGTTACCTTCACTAAATAATTGATGCTCTCTCTCTCTCTCTCTCTCTCTCTCTCTCTCTCTCTCTCTCTCTCTCTGAGTTGCACTCACTTGCTCTCTCTTTCTGCTCTCTGTGTATCTGTCTGTTTCTCTTTTTCTTTCCGTCTGGTTCATTTTTTCTGTCTCTCTTTTTTGTCCATCTCTATTTCTGTGTTTCTTCTCGTCTGTCTTTCCTCTTCTCTCGTGTCTCATATTGTCTCTACATTTTATAGAACTACACACACACACGCACACAGCTTTGATAATATTGGTCAATTTTAAAAGAGGCGGTTTTGGAGAGATGAAAGCGTTATAATATAGTTATTTCTTTATAGTTATAGTTTTTCAAAAGCCAAGTACGTTGTGTATACAGTATGTTTGTGCATGGCCCTGTGTTTGTGTTTGTATGTGAGAAAGAGAGAGAGGGGGACTGAGAGGTTTTTTAGGGTGAGAGATCATCTCGGGTCCTGATGTCCCCCTCAAGAATTGAAACCACTGAAAAGTGTCTGCATGTAGATGCACAGTATGCGTGAAAATGATTTTGTGTATATGCATGTGTGCCTCTATGTGTGTCTGTATTTCCGTCTGTGTGTGTGTGTGTGTGTGTGTGTGTGTGTGTGTGTGTGCGTGTGTGCAGGGACCTTCTTCCCCCACTACCACAGGGATGTGACCCCACTAACCAGGGGTTAAGTGCTCCTTCTCTCTTGCTCTAACATTCATCTTGTCCTCTCTCTCTCTCTCTCATTCTGACATGCTATTCCCATTTCTACATTTCTTACCATTGAATTTCTCTCTGACTCATTTTCTGTGTCTCTGCTGAGGGTTGTCCACTGGAATCCAGATGCTTATTACTCACTGTATCCCTGTGAATATGGAAGATATAATCATTTTATTTTTAGATGTATAGTATCATGGCTGTCTATTACTGTCTTAAACAGCTTTATTTTCTGAGGAAATATTGATTGAGCAGTATTCCTTTAGGATATGAACACACATACTTTTTATCAAAGCCTCAAGCTCCTTCCCGTTGCATTACATGGGTCCCTAGATGCTAAACCGTTGTTTATACTTGCGCAAGACACCGTGATGCGAGCCTCTGTAGACGGTGCGTGCACTACAAGCATTTTAATTTTTTTCTTTTTGATCTTTATCTTATTTTTAGCCCCTGGGTCCTAGTAATGATTACATGAATACATAGGATGCTTAAAGGACAAGAAGTCTGAAATGTTCTTCCAATTAATGCATTTTTATGTCTTTAAAAGGTGCTGAATTCGATATTCAGAGCATATCTATCTTTGATTGAGGGATTTCCTCCACACAGCTCTCAACATGGCGACGGCTTAGCAGACGGCTAGCAGCAAACGGTGCTACCAGCACGAACAGTTTTAACCAGGGGGGGAACTGGAGCATCGGCATTGCGCAACTGCAAAGACAATGTGGGTTGGGACAGCATTATCAGCTGAAACCGCCATAAGAGCGCAGTGCAGAGCGGCAGTGATTAGCTAACCAGTGGAGCACAGACACAGCGACTCACATGCACTAATATGCTCGCACAGCCGGACCAGCTATGTAAAAAAAGCACAGAGAAACTCAGATTACAACACACAGAGAGGGAGAGTGACTTCATTCTCTGCTCAGGTAGACATTACTCCTCTATATCTTTACATAGTAAATAGTTGTTTTCTGTTATATTGATGCTCTGAATTTCGAATTTAGCACCTTTAAAATACAGCATGCAAAGAATATAACAAACTGGCAGAGGATACGTAAAGAAATAAATATGGTTAATCAAATAGAAATATTAAGAGAACATGACATTGTTCTTATACTTATTATTTTCTCTGTATTGTCAGACAGAAACAAATGCTGCTCAACAAATCAACTGGATTTTACTGTATACAATATTTTGTAGAGTCAAATATGTGCTGTAGCAAGCACTAAAGTGAAATCCAAAGCAGCACTCTGTACTGTACCACCGCTTCTGTGTGTGTGTGTGTGTGTGTGTCTGAGCATGTTTTTGTGCTGGTTGGTTCTTCGTTGAGAGACTGTGGGAGTCAAGAGTCCCTAATCCTTGCCATCAGAGACTTCTCAACACACATACATGCACAAACACACACACACATTCACACACATTCTTATCAGCTTGCCCAGTGAACCATTATGATGTGGTGTGTGTGTGCGTGTGTGTGTTTTTGTGTGTGTGTGCTGATGAGGGGATACCAGTCCTCCCATGACAGAGGTAATCCTGTTCAGTGGCAGGTCTGGATATCCCAACTGGTGTGTGTATGTGTTTGTGTGTGTCTCTGTGTGTATCCCATAGCAGCAGGTCATAGAGCCCAAATCTACTGTCTGCTGTTCTGCCTGCCACTCGGTCTGTTCGTCTGTCTGTTTGCCAGTTTGTCTGCTCTACTGTCTGTGTCCCATTGTGTCCACTTCTCTCCATCTGTACCATTGAGTCAACTTGAAACATAAACTTGATTCTTAAAGCTGGAATAAGCAATATTTTAATATCACAGTGAATCAAATTACTTCTACTTATGTGAACGGGCTGGTTGTTTTGTTGATCCTACTGAGAAACAACATAGAAGGGAATCAATTTAGGGTGCTTTCACATCAGGGTTCCCAGCCCGGATCTGAGTACACTTGACCCCAAAGTCCAGTTTGTTTGATTAGTGTGGACGCTCCGTACCGTACTCGGGAACGGTTTGTCGATCCGTACTCGAGTCCAATTGAAAAGGTGGTCTAGAGTATGGTTCATCTGTACTCGGGTACGGTTCGCATCAGGTGTGAACACGGAAGTGGACTGCTGTTTAATGCGAGTAACAAGAGCAGTCAGCGAGTAGTTTCAAAAGGGCAGGCTTTTTTCAACGCTGCCGGTCTCTACCGAAATATGTATATGCTCACAGCATGTGCCGATCTCATCCTCTGAACTGCACGACCATGAGTGATAAAGCAGGAAGGCAGGCGAGAGGGTCCTTAAAATACAAACAATAGTAGGCATTGGGGTCGGGCAATGTTTGTTATTTTATTTAGCTAATTTAGTGGTCTGCCTCCGACGGTACGGATCAATCGTACCTAATATAAAAACAACCTTAGAAACCATAAGGTTTTATCATTGTAGATTGTGATGTGTCCAATCCCAAAGCAACAATGAACATTAGCTTCTTTTAACCATAAATGGGATCTCTTCCCAACCTCAACCAGGTGATATCAGTTCCCTAGATTGAACCATACTTTAACTAAAGAGGCAGCAGATCAGAAAAAGTACATATTAGTATCATGTATCATCATGTATTATGGAAGGCACAGCCTATTTTGTTATGTACATATGCACAACACCCAGATACAAGATGAACAAAATTGGGTTTCTTCAGACTCTACAGTCATATGTTTGTGTGATATCCAGATTTGCGATGTTACGCTGAGATTTTGGAGGTTGGAATGAATGTGTTTCCATGTTTTCCGATGTGTAAGTATGTGTGAGTGTGTGTGTTTTTGGAAGCATTTGGTAAATTTGTGACCTTCTGTGTGTGCGTACAATATGGGTTTCATGTTAGATAAGCAAGCGTGCTTACTTGCATGTTGACATGGTTTGAGATGGTACAGTGTACGAGTGTGAATGTTTAGTCGTGCTTTCTTTTGTGTTTTGGGAGCGTTGCAGTGTCTGTTTTCAGGACAGCAGCGGGGGGCTAATGGAACGGCTTTGTTGGTTTAAAGGAATTACCAGCCTCCTTCGCCAAAATCAACTCATAATCTGCTTTACTGGCACCACTAGGCTCACTGCCACACCACTGACAGTACCTACCAACACAACACACACACACACCAGTGGTGATCAGCCAAACACAACTACAAGATGCTAACTCTCCTGTGAAAACTGACTGAATGGGAAGAAAGAGGGAGAGAAATGCCAGTAAGACAATAAGAAAGGGAGAGAGGTATGAGGTGAAGCGACAGAGAGAGAGAGAGAGAGGAGGGCGACAATGGAAGAGTGGGGGTGAGACTCAGGGAGAGATGAGATGCTGCAGGGTTATCAGTGATTAACAGTTCCACCCTATAGAACGACGGGTTGGACTTCAAAGAAAGAGCTGCTTTTTGTTTCCAGGCCTTGAGTGTAACCCTGTTAGGAATGTAGTGTTCATACACACACACTGACAAATGCCCCAAGTTTAACAGCGGGACACAGAGGGAAGCAGGCAAGGGAAGATGGGAGCGATTGAAACAAGGAGGAGGGTGAGGGTGAGAGTCAAGAGAGACTGACAGAGGGCAAGTTATGGAGGGAATCGGAGAGGAAGATGAAAGAGAGCAACACCTTCAAAATGAACTAATTTTATTAATTGTATCAGTTTTTTATTAGTATTCTAATGAAAAATGCCATCTGTTTGTCAACCTGTTTTCTTCTTTGAAGAATGACCCAGCAAACAATTTGGCATTATGTAACGATAAACACAATGCTGCTGTGTTTGAAACTACTCTTGCACTGCAGGTACAACTTTGCGTATATAGAGACTGGAAGTGATTCATTCCAATGGAGGGTGCATTAAGGACAGTAATGGACTAGTGCCCCTTGCAGCTGTTGGATCTGTTGGCCATCAGATGACAGATGAATTGAGTTTTTCCAAACCCTGCGTTGAAATCAGTACAACTGGATGAAAAAAAGTGAATGATTGGAGGCCTGTTGTAAAAAAAGAAAATAGTCTTTTTTAAAAAAAAAAAAAAAAAATGTAACTTCTTTTCCACTGTGAAAAGTTGACTCATGGTTTATGGCTCCTGATCACATAAATACTTGACATTTACCATTTCACAAATCATCAAAACCAAGCTTTGCATTTTGGTCCCAATAACTGTTCTAGGCTTTTCTCTATGTTGTTTTGGTGGTTCCGTCCAATTCCGTCAAGCTCAGTAAGAACTCGCCAAAATAGCGGAGAAAGTGCATGCAGTGTTAGAATGGTGTGTGTGTCTTAACACGGGTAGCATGTATTGTCAAGAGAGGTATTTTGCTGGGATGGATTGGTTGGATGGATGGCAGGCAAAAAACCTGATATTGATGTTTTGTGATGTATCAGATGTATTAGTTTCTTGCAGGAAAATTCCTAAACGTCAGCTTATTGAGATCTATGAAATTTGACCACAGTACATGTTTTTACACAGTCTTGCCTCAACCCATAGACATGATACATATTCCCAATGCTCACATACGTGATCTTTGGTAGAAGGCCTTTTTGTACTGTCTTGATAGGTCAATGTTGATGACAGCAAGACACATTTGATTCATGGTTCTGACACATTTTAAACTTGTTGTGACATAATATGCTCGAAAAATCAAAGATGGGGAGAACTTTTTATTCAATGCCACCACTCTGAATGAAACCAAAAGAATGAAATTGTTAGATTTCAGTCTCCACCAGCTGCAACAAGTGGATGGATTTAGCTTATTGTTAAAATGCCTGCACATATAAACATAACCATAAAAGTAAACACATTCCCTCAGCACAACCTCTCACACACACATCTCTCCATACACATATACACACACAGCAGCAGTAAAATGCTCCATCAAAGTACAAAAGTGGAGCGAGAGACGGAGATAGAGAGAGAGAAAGGGAGCAGTCTGAGATCTGAGAGGAGAGGAGACGAGAACAATGGCTTTAAGTCTTGACAAACACTTAGCCGAGGCCTTTAGACTAACACTTTGGAGCAGACATGTCTGCCTGCATACCAATGGCAAACACTGTCACTCCCCATCTAACTCAGAGGCTTTTGATGTTCTATTCACAGAGATAGAGAGAAGGGAGGTGAAGGAGGGGATGGAGGTAGAGTGAGTGCAGTGAAGGGGATAAGGGAGAACATAAAGAAATGAAAAAAAGAGAGAAGGAAAGAATGAAGTTGGCAGAATGAGAGAAAGGACTAAGTTAATTTCTTCAGCAAACTGTAGCATTGCTGTTTGACCGTTGTTCCTCATTTTCTCTCCTTTCCCCTTTTGCTTCTCTCCCTCTCTGTCTCTGTCTGTATCTCTCTCTCTCTCTTTTCTCTCTCTCTGTTTCCAACAATATCTAGATCACAGCAGTAAGAATAAGTGACACGGAGAAAGAAGAAGAAGAGGAAGAGGAAGAGGACACAGGATGGATCCCTGTCCATAACATCATGGTACATAATTTACAATCTTGACGTTGCCTCTGTCTGTCTGTCTCCCTCTCTCTCTCTTCAAATACTGACACTACAGCAGACATAGGAGGGTGATGGTCTATATGTAAGCTAAGGAGTGTTAGAGGGTTTTCAAGTGACAGGTGTGCAAATGTGTATGTGTGTGTATGTCAGAGCCTTCATTGGTGCTGATGCAATGCGTGTTCAACCATCGGCTGAAACAATTCTGTACATTTTGATAGTCTATTGTTTTTTTTTTCCAGTTTTACTGCATAATTTTTCAGCCCTGTTTGGATGAAAACAGCTTTGATGAATTTACCATTTATCAGACCACAAACCAGACAAGAATTAGCTCAACACACCGAGTCTCTCTCGGCTGATACCACTCCGTCCTCCGCAAAGCTTCATACCAAGAGTTTACAGATTGCGTCATTAACATTATGTGAGAAATCTGACACCTGCTACTCTGTGCTGAGACTCCGTACGGAGCAAATACTTTCAGATTAAGAGTGTAGCGTTCATTGTCCGACTATGTATTGATAACACGCTTAGTAATTAGAGTTATTTTTATTTGATGAATAAGGGCGCTGATATGCGAAAATTAACTAAATGGCTTTTATTTCTATAAAAAATGCAAAATGACGGTGGGCAAGTAATGTAATTGGTGTATGCCCGAACACTGTGTAACACCGGTAACACCGTGTAACACCGGTAACACCAGCTACCACGGCAAGCCTACTGTATCGTAATTTTAGAGGATGTAGTTTGTGGTGCTGTTTTTGTATTGCATTATACAGAAAGGTGTTTCTGTTAACCAGCCTTCCTGTCATTAATATAAATGGGTTGGACAACAGCACTACAAACCACATCGAGGTGTACCTAATAAACTGGCAGCTGAGTGTATTTTAATTGGGGTTTGTTTTCACGTAACAGCTGTGACATACAAACTATCATATGTGCAAACATGAACACATACATATATGTCATTACCAACCACATCTCTTATCTGCCAAAGAGCATAAGCACTGGCAGGCACAAACAGACACACACACCCCTACACGCATACGCTCACATGCACGCACACACAACCTCCTCTAAGTTGATAAGTGTGTTAGGAGGCAGGGAGAAATTATTAATTATCAGGCTAATGGGCACCAGGCTGAGTTCTGCTTCATTAAGCTCTAACTGTTTGTGTGTGTGAATGTTTGTGTGTTTGTGTTTGTGTATCAGAGGGCGGGGAGACCTCTGAGTAATACACAAAGATAGGTGCACATAAATTCGCATACACCCATACACAGGGGGATTTGTTTGCCAGCCCAACGACTGCACATCACATTAACTCATGCAAACATACTCATACATAAAAAGACTTGAATTTAAATAAACATAAAAACAGATCTATACATATGATATTTAATATAATATATAAAACTTAAAAAATCTGTCTGTTTTTATATGTGACACACATCTTGAGGAGCTTCAACATAGCATGTAAGCTGTTCCATTGACTTCCATACAGAACTGCTTGAACACTGACTGGTTTTCATAGTAATGACTTGTACTTGCATTGCCTACATCTGCTAATGCTGAACATTACATAGACAAATGAGCGTTTTGAATATTGAGAGAAGGAACCTCAAGTTCGATCTTCATATTTTGGGAAGGCTTCGCTCAGTCCCCCTCAGTATTAACAGCCCCCTACTGAACATGCAGTACATCAGGGAAGTGTACCACTTCATGTGTCTATGTACAGTATGTATGTGTGTTTTGTGCAGTTTTAATAGTACTGTGTTGTGTTTGTGCCCTGTGTTGAATGGTGATGCAGTTTGCTTCCACTCTATCCCTTGCAGGGTTGTACTGGCTACAGTATGATAAGTAAAACCAGCGTTGACGTTAATCTGTCTCACTCCCACTAGGAAAGACAGATAAGGGGGAGAGAGAGAGGCAGAGGGAGGGTGAGACAGTGGAGGGAGCCAAAGAGAAAAAGTTACTTTGTTGTATTTATTTGGATTTAGATGGAGCCCTAACATAATTTTAATTTAGGATGAGAAAAACTAAAATATTTCAAGAACATTCTTTGGCATGTTGGCTTTAGTGGACAGTTGTCAGTTCAGTAAAAGAGAAGAGAAAGGGAAAGAGAGAGAGAGAGGTGGGGGGTTGACATGCAACGAAGGTCCCTGGTCGGATTCAAATCAGGGAAATTGCAATTACATGGTATACTTCTTAGACCTTTGGGCCACCAAAGTGTCTGGTTTGTAAACATTCGAAAGCATTCCACGCAGCATGGAAGTGAGCATAGCTTTGAACGTTAGGAACGCAAAAATTGAATCACCCTAAGACAGTGACCCCTTTAAACCTGGTATTAAAATGTGTTTTGGTTGATCATTTTGCAATTAGATAGTGACCACATGAAAGTACAGGTGTAAATACACCCCAAAAAAATTGAGGATGGATTGTGATGGTCAGGGACGCATTGTGATCATATTGAACAGAAGTGTAAATGCAATTGCATTTTCCATCCACATACAACAGCTATGTTGGTGGAAATACGTAATGCTAAGGCTGTCCCAAGCCCCATTTTTGGGGCTTTTTTTGCTGCAGGCTCAACCTGCAGCACGCTCCTCTGGTCACTGGACTGCCGTGACCAAAGAGATCACCGCCACCGCTCTGTGACCGCTCTGTGACCGGTCTGTGCTCAGCGTCTCCTCTCCACATCCCACTGTCTGCGCGAGTATAGGCTTACCTCAAAAACACGTTTGTGGGCTCTGTCCCCCTAAACCACGGCATTTTGAGGATGATGTGTCTGCGCATCACGCACAGGCTTGCAGCCGGACACTGCCGGAGAGGCAGTAGCAACTTCTGGAGATCATTTCAGCCCTTTCAGACAGAGCGATCGGATCTCAATCGAATAGGATTTGAGTCAATAATATATGTTCCTTGTCTTTTGGTCAAAATGCTTATTTTGCTTGTGGTCATTGAATTGAAGAGAATGCTGTTATTTACTGCCTATGGTCTGTCAGATTGTGTTAGATGCTACTACTTAGTTCAAACATTTCCCTCTCCTGCTGTCATAGTTTTGCTGAAATATATCTTGAACCTTATCAGGTTGTTGAGTTGAATTTAAAGGCCTGAGTCAAACTCTGTATCAACAGTGTGTGTGACAGGTAGCATATGGCTATTTGTGATTTTTTTGTGCATGTGGACAAGTGTGTTTCCCTATAAATAGCACTGATGGTAACAGAAGCAGGGGCCCAGGCTCAGTGGTTTTTCCCATTGATTAGCTGGCTGGCTAATGCACAATCATCCCACCACTCGCACACACACACAAACTACTGCACTGCACTAATGAGAGTTGGTTAAGACCCCCCAGGAACAACCAACCGCCACTTTACCCCTGAGACAGAGAAGAGGTGTGAGAGAATGAAAAAGAGGTAAAAATAAGAGGTAGAATAAATCAGATATAGAGAGCATGAAGAGAAAAATAAGGAGATAGAAAGCTGGAAGTGACAGAGCATGATGATATAAGTAAACAGAGTGATGGAATAAATGCAGTTCTACCTTCATTTCTGTGTGAATGTGTGTGTGTGTGTGTGTGGATGTGGTTAAGATGCCCCTGAGGGGTGTCCTCTTGCTGTCGATGTGTGTATCCCTGTGTCTGGATGTATGTGTGTGCTAGAATTACCCACAATGCTTTAGCGATTGACTGGCTGGCTAATGGCGGTCTCTGTTTTCCTCTGATGGTCATTGACTAGGCCTTCTCATCAATACCTGTTTTTACAGCTATTCTAGATCTGTGTGTGTGTGTGTGCGTGTGTGTGTGTGTGTGTGTGTGTGTGTGTGTGTCTGTCTGTGTGTGTGTGTGTGTGTGCATGCGTGTGTTTTATTTATGAAAGAAATTATCTCTACTTACAAGAATCGCTTTCGTCATTTCTTCACGTGTTCTTTGCCTAACCCTTTACCAATCATATCTGCTTCTATAGTATTTTTTCACTATGTTATGACTACTTTTACTAAAGTAAAATATCTCTTCCACTTCTGCATTAGCTTCAAATCATGTGTGGACACCCAATACATAAACTCACCTAAAGAGCAAATCTCCAGAACTATGGCTCGCCAGGCAGTATCTGTTTTGCCATTGTGGGTCGTATAGCTCGGGATGTTTCTTGACCTCAACAGCAGTTTCTCCTCATGCATTCATTGACACACACGAGAGACAGCAACAGCAAGATGCGAATGAGGAGATCGGAAGTCGAGCGAGGCTGGGAATATGACAGTGGTGTGAAGTGTGCCTAGCTACTACCGGTGTTGGGGGTGTACATAGAAAACAATAGGGCCGACTGTGTTCAGCGGCAGTGTGTTTTGGCCTTTATGTTTTCGTTTGGACAGCAATGTGATTTTACTGTGATATTTACTTTGATACACTGTTTCGAGAGGCATTGTTGCACTTCAATTATTACATAATTGCAGATACTAGGTATAAATAAAGGGGTTTCTTTGTTAGCAGATGTGGTAAACACTGATGATTTATTACTGAAAAACAAACATGTAATGTGTTCGATAATCACATCTAATCTCATTATTAGTGTAGTGACTAGATGACGGTTTAAAGCCTCGCCTGAGAAATTAGAAATGTGGCCTTTGCTGAGTGATGTGCCACAGCTTGTCTTGTTCTGAAGTTTGATACGCTTAATATTACAGATTATTTTATACAAATGTCATTGTAAGCAATAATTTAAACCCAATCCTAAATAATGTTTTTTAGACCAATTAGATTCAGTTAGAGGGAATTGTTGGAAAAGAAGCTGAGCTTAACAAACACTGTCAACTTCAAGCGCAGCTTCATACAACTCTTTTCTCTTCCAGCCTCTAACCTCTCATCTCCTCATCCCATGCTTTCTCTTTCTGCATTCCTCTACACTTCTTTTCAGTTTATTCCTCTCTCCTCATCATCATGGCACTGTTCTCTCCTCTCCTCTCCTCTCCTCTCCTCTCCTCTCCTCTCCTCTCTCAGCTCCCCTACCTGTTTTTTTGTCTCTCCTTTCTCTTCTGTTCTTCCTCTCCTCCTACCTTTCTCCCCTCAGTTTGGAAAGGATTTGGTCTCACAGACACTCAGCAAGACTATCACCACTCCACCCAGGAGACCACTCATCTCTCCCTTCAACTCTTCCCCCCTCACCACGTATCCCCTCCCTCCCTCTATCCATCCATCTACCCATCTATCCATCCATCGATTGCCACTATTCCTGGACTCCTGTTATCCCACTCCTGGTCCAGCTCGGGTTTCCCTTCCCTTCCCACCACTCAGCTGTGTGTGTGTGTGTGTGTGTGTGTGTGTGTGTGTGTGTGTGTGTGTGTGCTAACCTCTGTATTTCTCCCTGTCTTTCTGACTGTCACATTTGATTAATTATCAAATCTGCTCCAGCATTATAATTACAACGAAATAAACATTCATTTTCTTTCACCATTAATGTGAGAACAAGACGATAATTTGCTCAAATCAATACGTGATCACTTTTTATCTACTCAAAATACACAATTGCAGCACTTGAAACACACACACACACACACAAACACACACACACACAGATGTACTTTCCACCAAATGTGACTCAATTCCATGCTCATTAGTAGCAACAGTGTTCTTGCTGCCTAGTCACCTCTAAATGGTCTAAGTGGCCCAAGTATTGATAATCTATAAGAGATGGTCAATTCTATGAGAAAAGCTGACTTAATCAATGGACTGATTACTCCGGTAAGAGGTGAGCTCTTTGCTCATTCATTCATCCATCCATTCACCATTCACCATTAATCATTCATATAGAATTTTTTTTAATGGATACTGTTTAAAAGTATTTTTTGTCATTTTTATGCTTTTATTAGAGACATATTGGAGAGATGATGTGATTTGAGGGGAGAGAGGGGATGCTGAACACAACATGCAAAAAGGGTCCTCAACCGAACTCGAACCAGGGAAGTTAGCACCTTTTGTACCCCCAAACAGAACAATTCTATAACTTAAAAGATTTTAAATCCACAGAAAAAGTAGAACAGTTATAACAGCCCGGGACACACAGGATGCGTCAAGGAACCGCGGTTCACAGCAAAGATAGACGGTGAAATGATCTTTTGACCGTATGTTGACATCATACCAGCAACATTATACTACAGTTTCAATGTCTACATGTATATCTGTAGAATATGTCACAGACATGACAAAAAGTTAATGCTTATATTTAACTCAACACTTCTTGTTTATGTTTCAAAATAAAAGCCATCTAGCATTTTTTTCTGGAGACAGAATTCCTTCATTTGTAAACACAAGGCTTTTATTCTGAAATATTTGCAGGACAGTGTTGGGGAGAATGCAGTGACTTGCATTGCTACATAAATGTATAGACTACCGGTTTTTAATTGAGGCTTATAACTATTATTTGCAAATAAGAACACGCTTCTTAACCTTTTTCTGTCTAAAATAAATATAAATGACATTTATAATGAAATTAAAAGGCCATTATGAAATGCAAACTCTATGTAGAAAGAAAGGGCTGGCAGTAGCAGCGCAGCGGCACCAACGCTGTCGGTGTGGACGGCACACACGTGAGCGACTCAGTAGTTCAGCGAGGCAGCCGTCACACGCTGATCATGCAGGCAGTGTGTACGGCCCTTGAAGCAACAGCAAAGGTTGATATTACCAATCATTTGTATTGTTGTTATTGAAATCATAAAATGAAAATGCTGATGATTATAAGCAGACAGACACGCATATACACTCATATGGAGGCGTATGGTTTGTAGTCTATTTGCAAAGACAGAGACACATCTATCCATCTCTCTCCTTTTCTTCATATTGGGAATATAAATGGGGAGTTTCCTCTAATTTTCAGGTATCATGTGAATAATTCTGAAAAGAGATGCATAAATCAGAACACACACTACACGATGACAATCTGTTTAACTGGCCCAAGATCTGTTCTCCTCTCCTCTCCTCTCCTCTCCTCTCCTCTCCTCTCCTCTCCTTGTCTCTCCTCTCCTCCCCTCTCCTCTCCTCCTCCTCTCAGTGGGCTCTCCTTCCTCTCTAGGGGTGAACAGAAAGCTGTCTGGCAGAAGAGAGGTGGATTGTGCCTCTGTGTGTGTGGACACTAACTGTCATTGCAGGGTTTGATGTCGCTGGGTCTAATTGTCTTTCATGTGAACACAAGAGAGAGGTGTTTGGCAAGCACAGGGTAAAGAGAGAGAGAGAGAGAAAGAGAGCGAGAGAGAACACAGAGGAAGAAGAGGGCTGAGAGGGGACAGTATAGTGAGGATGAGGAGGAAAAGAGGAAGCATTTAAAGAGAAAACCTGGGTGAAACAGAAAAGCAAATGAGTTGTCCGGTCTGTCCGGGCAATGCTCCTTTCCTTCATTATTCTTTTTAAAATTAGCAAGCGGCATGCTGTGAGGGACTTTTGTTTCCCCCGGATTCACCTCATTCCTCTCTCCAGCCTGTCATCCCATGTGGGACAGTGGATTTGAGTATTAATATTACAGAGGACTAACCAGTCTGACCTTAACTCTCACCACAACTTGAATCTGTTTCTTAATAACACACCTGAAATAACACACATCCCTAAAAGGAAGTGAGGACCAGCCACAAAATGCTTCTTTATAGAAACATGAGGAAAATCATCTGTCCTATACACAGCCGTTCTAGCTCTAATACACTGTGTGCCTTTTTCTCTATATTTTCCTTTACTGCCTGCCTGGCTCTTTAGCGCGCGCCTCAACTCACCTCTATGAGGAGAATTTGTTTAAAAAGCCTGGTAATTGATGCCGGGCTGAGAACTAAGAGAGAGGCTGCCGTATGTGATTAATGCACACAGAATGTGGGTAGCATTTTTTTCTCAGACACTTTTAACTGGGCCTCTTAAATGACCATGGAGAAAGAGCGAGAAAAAGCAATTCCCCTATTGCTCTCATTTTACCTGTGTGTGCGTGTCTGCATGTGCATTTTGTGTGCGAACGAACTCGCTGTAGCTATTAAACTAGGTGACAGCTGTATGAAACACCTATGATTTAGCTGCTTTTGGAAAACCAAAAAAACATGTGAGGGTGCAAAGACACGCCTTTGAAGCTAATCATAGAGTTGAAGTTGAATTAATATATTTGTAGATTTTAATGAAAATGCAATAAATTCTGACGGCTTCAGAAGTCTCGTTTTATGCCATAAAGCAATCCGGTGAACCTTGTGGGGAATTCAACCCAGTGAAAACGTAAAATGCAGTGTAAGATAATTATAATAATTATTAATTGATGAAATGCACCTTTGAAGACCGACTTCATTGTAAATCCATCTTCAAGAGGGAACTCTGAAGATGAGTGAGATTTATTTATTTATTTATTTACCTTTCGTATATTATTTTTATTAACAAATTTTCTAGACAACATATAAACCAAACAAAAATCAAAACCCATAACCCAACTTAAAAAAATTCACACACCTGCACTCACACACATCCACACACATTTACACCCGGGAAGGAGTGGTACAAATAACTAGGAAAATATTATCTAAACCGCGTGTCAAGGACAAAAAAGGCATACATATCATTACATATGTGATTCTTAAATGCAAGCTGTCCATAATTGGAGTAGTCAAAAACAGAGGAGAGAAAAGGAAAAATAAAAACAATCAATATATGAATACAAATGCTGTCAAACTGAATTTATTAACTTATTAACTTAACTTGAATTATTAGTTTGCAATCTTTCCAGGTGGAAAACTGAGACCAGTTCATGCAACCAGTGAGTGAGATTTATTTTAAGCCCTTTACATCACAATTTTTTTTTTTTTTTATCAAATACTATTTAGGGAATAGTTGGTGTTTCAGAAGGAAATGTAGTGTGATTAATCTCATAAGTTATATTTCATCCCACATTGTGGTGAATATAGGACAACTGCTACATCCCTAAGCCACCGAGATGTGAAAACTAACAAAAAGGGCATTAATGCTCTGAATATTCTGTGTCATTGGACCAAGTCCTCTGTGTCTGTATTAGTGTCCATGTCTTTGCTCGAGCAGTAGATTGAATGCACTTCCACATACCTCTATGGAAATGAAGTGACACACACACACACACACAGGGTGGGACAATCAGGTCATTCCAAGGTAAAAGGACTTAGATATTGTGAAATATTCATACTTTAGAGGTGGCGTGTGTATGGGTGTGTGCGTGTGTGTGCACGCAAGTGCAAATGTGTGTGTGTCAAGCTCATGACTGCTACAAGCAGTTCTCTTTAATTGAGGTCTTGACGCCTCAAGCAAAATGCTTAGGAGAAAGATAAAACCTGCACAGTGGTGGGTAAACACACACACACACACACACACACACTCACAGAGACCAACACAACAATGTTGACCTTAAAAACGACATAAATAAAAGTTATCAGGCAGTTAGTTCTGATACAGTATGATGCAGGTTGTTTGCTGACCACTGCCAGTGAATGAATACATTATTAATGTGTTAGTTATTAATTGCATTTCAGATTTCTCACTACGGTGAGGATAATGTAAGTCACTGGTTTCAGGGTTTTCATGCAGAAAAACCGGCTATAGACTGACTTCCACTGACTCAAAATACACCCAAGAAAAGTTTAATTTCTGTAGAGTTTTTCTCCCCTCCAAAGGGAAGTGTCAGAGTCTAGCACAACATTAATATAATGTGTTAATGGGCAGTTGATCAGGTTGTTTACACTTTTCATTCACTACAGTAATAATTTACTACATGCCAAGCTTTAAAGGGATAGTTTGGATGTTTTGAAGTGATGTTGAATGAGGTATTTATCCATAGTCAGGGAAGTCAGAAATAACCAGAAAGAAAGGCTCACCTATTTAGAATATTTTCACAGCTTTATCTTGCCGTCAGACTGTCTTGTCCTTCTCCTTTCCGTCTGGGAACTGAACTGAAAATGAAACTTATCTATGCTCTCTCCAAAGCCAGCAGGCTCTGATGACAAAAACAGTATAGATGCGTTTCACTTTCAGTTCAATTCCCCGTCGGAAAATATTGTAAATATAGCCCTTTAACGAATATCAATATTTTTAGGTGAATCTTTCTTTTAGGTGGCTAAAATACGTTTATCTGCCGTCCTCATCCACAGCACTGTATTGCTTTGCTTTCGTGCCGATGCTCCTGTCTGTTTCTCCAAGCTTCTCTACACTAAGTAATACATTGACTATGGATAAATACCTCATACAACCCAATTTCAAAACACCTGAACTGTCCCTTTAAGGCTTTACATAAAGCTTACTTTTTAGCATTTATTATTTTACGTTAAAACAGAGAAAGCCCTCTCACTATTTGTAATCATACAATGAGTGTATGAAGGCTAAAGCGCTACTCAAGCCAAAGGAGAAACAGTGCTTGTTCTACTGAATTTGGCATGGCAGTATATGACATCTACTTGACATTTCTGTTGGATCTCTGCTGTAATTGGACAGCTTACCTAACTGTATTATGAAATGTGACTTGATTAAGTGAATCAACTCTACAGGCCACCGTAACTCAAGGCTCAGGAGGGGTGAGTGGTTTAGGTGCTGCCAGCGTAGTTGCATTTGGCCGTCTACAAATCTCAACAGAGGTCATAGATTACATAAAAACACTGAGTATATTATCAGCTGTGATGTAAATTATCAGCACCTCATTGGTCTAACGCTTCCTACCTGTTTGTTTGCGTGTGTGTGCTTGACATACAGTAGATAAGCCCACCTCACTAAAAGCAAAAGCCTGGTGGTATTTTCTCTATATCAGAATTTTAGATATTAAATGTTTGAGTAAAGATATTATAACACACATTTTTACCTCAAACACATGCCCCCAACTCTTGTGTGTGTGTGAGATCTGTGGATAATGGCTGCTAAAAGCCTTTAAACAAACATCTATTCTTCTCTTCTAAATATAGGCCTTCACTAAATGGTTTATTGAAGATAAAGTTGCTGCCTATTTAACACTTTGACTGGTTGCAACGATAATAGGTGCATGAGGTCGAACTAAAGGTGTGGTGTGAATGTCTTTGTGCATGCTTGTTTGTCTGTTACAATAAGTGTTACTCGTATGTGCATCTTTAAAGATCTAGTATGTGTGTGTTTTTAGTATTTTTTTCTGGATATGATGTGGGTGTGCTCGTTTGTGTGTGTGTCTAATTAGTGAGTGCTAGTACTGTATAAGCAAAAGGTAGATATACTGTAGATAGTGTATCTGTAATTTACAGTGTTTGTGGTTTCCTGTGTTCTCTGCCCTTTAGCAGCTCTGATAACGGGTTCTCACTACAGCCAGGTGTCTGAACCTTATCAAGATCTCTCTCTCTCTTCCTTGTTCCCACTCTCTCTCTTTCTCTCTCTCTCAAAAGCTAATGGATTACACAAGTAAATCTGCGAAGGTATGCACATGCACACATTACCATGTGTACTCACTGCATGAAGCTAAATACCCCTGAAATGTATTCTTAGCACTTTGCAGTACCTTAAAATGTGTATTAAATTCACCATACTGACCTACTGCATCCATCCTTTGACCTAAAGAGGTCATAAAAGGCCAAAAGGTACTGCTGCCTTTCTTGAGTCTTAAATACTTCATCCTTCCTCCATCCCCTTGTTTCATTTTCATCTTTGTTCCTGTCTTACAATCTGTCCATGTGATACTTTATCACCACTCTCAGTCACCCAAAGGCCAAGACACACCAAACTGACTTTAAAGAACTAGCGGCGATGAAGGCCGACTGTTGCGTCG
Source organism: Sebastes umbrosus (assembly GCF_015220745.1). Classification (NCBI taxonomy): domain Eukaryota; kingdom Metazoa; phylum Chordata; class Actinopteri; order Perciformes; family Sebastidae; genus Sebastes; species Sebastes umbrosus. Next base: position 16,067,560 of record NC_051270.1, read on the forward strand.
CCTCACGTCGCCCTTGTCTTGGCCGCCAAGTTTTATTTGAACACACCGCAAAGACTACAGCCGACGGCCAGTTAGCACGTACGTTCTGCGTCTGCGTGAGATGACATAACTCACCACACCATCAGGCTGTGGTAGTCTGTATTCATCATTCAAAAAGGGAAACTGGAAGACCGAAGACGGCGGTTATACAAGCTGTTGTTATGATACGTACATGAAATAAAGCAGCGTTTGCCGACCATTTTCACACCACTCTCACTCACCACTTAGCTTCACTCCAGATGGCCATGTCGTTGTGAAAATATCCATGTATTGGAACGATCAGATGTGATGAAGATGAAAAATAAGAAGAGCCTTCTGTGTTTGCCCTCTTGACTTTACTCGGCTTGCTTTCCTCACTTCTGTTTCTCTTCTTGTGCACTGATTCGCTTAAGCTGAACAGCCAATCAGAGCGATTTCTCTCAGCGACGAGCTTCGCCGCCTATTCAACATGCTGAATCGTCCGAAAAACCTCCGACACGGGCACACTAGAGCTGACGGTGCGGGACACATCGCAAAAATTAGGCCGACAGATGCTCACCGACGGCCCCAAACTGGCTGATGGCCGAACGTCGGCTTGGTGTGTCGGGGCCTTAAAGTACTTTATTTCTCCCTCTGCTCCCTCTTTCCTTTCTCTTTATTCCCTAACTTGTTCCAGCTTCTGTGTGACCAATTTCCCACTTTCCCTTCATCATCCCTTCCATACTTCTTCCACTTGTATTTGGAAGTGCAGCAATAATTTGTGAGGCCAATTATGAGGTATTGTAGTGCTCTGGTCTCAGCAACAAAACGAGAGCCCCAAGGATGGAGAGAGAGAGAGAGAGAGAGAGAGAGAGAGAGAGAGAGAGAGAGAGAGAGAGGGGTGTTCCCCTCCCTCCCCACTTCCCACCCACCTTCTAATCCCTTAAAAGCACTTAGGAGATTGGCGCTGCCCGCCTGCCTCTGCCTGCCCGTCTACCCGTTGGTTGCCACAGCAGCTGATTGGAGGAATCGAGGCTCCTAATTGGATCATGAGGGTGTGATGCAGGCGACAGCAGCCACATTATGGGAAGCTGACTTTGTGCAGCGTAACCCTGCCAGGATGACCCCTTCCCTGTGTATGTAGGTGTGTGTGTATGTGTGTGTGTGTGTGTGTGCAGACTGACCTCAATGTGACTAAGAGCCTCCGCTCATCAAGGCGGGCTGGCCGAGGCTGCAGGAGAGAATAGATTGATGAAGAGAGGATAGGAAAGTAGAGGAAAGGAAAAAGAGGGGAAAATTGAGTAAAAATAAAAGGAGAAAAAAGAGGGAGAGCGGAAGATAGAAGGGGTGGAGAGGAGATGGAGATATTAGCTCAGTATTAAGGGCACTGTGCTTCAGCTTTCCTTTTTTACAAAATTTCCCTTCCTTTCTGACAGTAGGGGGTAAGGTAGGATTGATGACATGATGCAGTGAATTAATCCCCCTGAACTTTGTGCCTGTGCTCTCTGTGTGTGTGCGAGTGTGTGTGTTGGTGTCTTTCACTTTGGTGCAAAGTGACTGTGTTGTCCGTTACGGTGTAAATTGATAGCGTCACTGCTCTTTGCCGCATTACGGTGAGCGTGGAGCTGTACATTCAGTTTCCTAACTGCATTCTATATCACACCATCATGCACACCTGATCCCACAGACCTGAATGATACACCAGCAAGGACTATTTCTAAGCATTTTAACTTGAAACCTTGCTGGTGAAACACACACACATGCACGCTTCCTTTGTAAGCTGTATGTTAAGTGCATTTAATCTATTTTAAAGCATCAAAGTTTTTATTTCTTGGCAAAGTATTTTAGCAAGTTTTGGGTAGCTTTATATCAAGTTTAACACTGACGTTGTGTGTTTTTCTTTGTAAAGCCAACCATACTATAAAGTGACATGCCACTTAAATTCTTCAATCCCTTTAATTCTTACGATTCACTGTAAACTTTTTAAAATTTGCAGCTTGGTCCATTCACTCTTTTCTTTATAAAAAACAAAAAGTTAACATTTTCACATTTCACAATAAAATAATTGTTATCAGTGAGAAAACCAACCATTTAAAGTCCCATGTGGAAATGGACATGCTCAGGAATAGAGATGACAGGAAATAAAAGTTTTGGCTACAGTACAGTTTATCTCTAAACATTTTTATTAGGGCTGTCAATCAATTAAAATATTTAATCATTATTAATCTCATGATTATCCATAGTTAATAATATTTAATCGCAAATTAATTGCATTGATTTTTATCTGATCAAAATGTACCTTAAAGGGAGATTTGTCAAGTATTTAATACTCTTATCAACATGGGAGTGGGCAAACATGCTGCTTTATGTAAATGTATGTATATATTTATTATTGGAAATTAATTAACAACACAAAACAATGACAAATATTGTCTAGAAACCCTCACAGGTACTGCATTTAGCATAAAAAATATGCTCAAAGTATAACAGAGCAAACTGCAGCCCAACAGTCAACAACAGCTGTCAGTGTGTCAGTGTGCTGACTTGACTATGACTTGCCCCAAAACTGCATGTGATTATCATAAAGTGGGCATGTCTGTAAAGGGGAGACTCGTGGGTACCCATAGAACCCATTTTCATTCACATATCCAATGGATTCCTTAGGTTGTCTAATTTCTAGTAATATACTAGTATCATATGATACTCTAGCTTTGAGCCCGCTATGACCTGAAAAACACAAGTTACGTTAATACGTTGAAGAAATTAGTGGCGTTAAATTTGACAACTTTTTATACAAAGTTAAATCACTATAGGATCTACATCTACCAATAACTTCATATACAAACAAAAGGAATCACATCTTGTCATTTTATCGTCTTGATTCAGCCTTCTTTGACAGCCCATCCTCTTCTTTTTGATTTGCTGCAAAGTGCTGCAAAGGCATACAGCCTGTAACGTGTTTTCTAAGCACCTTAGGATGACACAAATAGAGCGCAGGTTTTGCGTAATTTTGTTTGTTCTCTAACGTGAAGATTAATGGTAATTAGTAAACTCTGTAATAGATTCCCCATCAGTTGACAAAATCCTGTTGCAAAAGGGGTTGTGCTTCTGGGCTGCTGCGACGCCAACACAGTGTGTCTCCAGTCTTCTGTCAGTATGGTAGCTTTGACTCCAGTAACCAGCTCATTTTAGCGCAACGGGATGTCCCAGTGAATATATCTGTGTGTGTATGAGAGTGTATGTGTGTGTATGGATGTGGGTGTTCAAGTGAGTGTGGATTTGTGAGCGTGTCTGACCATGTTGGCAGTATGTGCATATGTGCAATCATTTGTGTATGTGAGCATGTGAGTTGGTTTCTGTGAGTTTTTATGTATGTGTGTGTGTATATGTGTGTGTGGCGTGTCAGTGAAGTGCAGCAGTACAGCAGGGGCGTCTGATCCCTCCACCTTTTAAGAACATCAGAGGGTGTGAAAAGCACTGATTGCCCTAACCGCTCTCATTGGGACTCAAACCCCCGGCTTAGTTGTGCTTGAGCGAGTTTGGAGAGACAAGAGAGGGAGAGAGAGAGGTGTGTGTGTGAGAGGAAGAGAGGGAATGGGGAACAGGGGAGAGACAGAGGGGACAGGAGAGAGGGTGGGAGTGAATTAGTTTGGAAGTGATGGAGGAGGAGAGGAGATCAGGGTTAGCTAGGGAAAGAGAGAGTACACAAACAAATATGAAGCGAGCGGGACATGGAAAGAGGACGAAGGACTGTGGGAGAGGGCTGAGAGAGGACGGGGGTAGAGGAAAGAAAGTAGCGAAATAGTGAGCACGCAAGTTAGGGAAGTCATGAGCAGGACATGTTGGGAAAGACAGAATATTTGAATCTTGACATTGTATGTTCAAGCTGCTTAATGAACCACTAATGTTTACCTTAACGTATCCATCAGGTGCTGATCTACTAACGGAAGAAAACCCTTCCAACAATTCTCAGTTTCCACGATGAAAAAAAAATGTAGGGATAAAGTAAGCAGAGTGCCAGACAAGACCGCTGTACTACAGTATAATTCTGCCTGTGTCATTTTACCTCACAGTCAAATGTGTAGAGGTGACCCTTTCAAATGTTTGACGACCAAGGTCAAGTCTCAGGTTGGACAGCCTGGTAAAGTGTCTTTGGGGAAGGCAGTGATTCCTGGCAGGTTCCGCGATGGTTGCTCTGTGCTTGAACCTGTGCCCTGTTGGCTCTGATATGTCACTTAACTGTAGAGCTGCAACAATTGATCGATTAGTTGTTAAACTGTTAAATTAATCGCCAACTATTTTGATAATCGATTAATCGGTTTGAGTCCTCTGATTCCAGCTAGGGATGTGCATTCCAAGATAGATACACTGTGGGGGAAAACGGCATGTAGGGTTGGCACATTTCCCATCTAACGCTGTGGACTAAGAGTTTATTTCAATCATATTGTTGGAACAGTAGAAGAGGCCGGTGGAAAGACAAACCAAGATGGTTTTGGTGAGTTTTATTTTGTTTCTGTTGGGTTTGAATGACGATATGTTCCGCTGCTGGAACAGCTAATCTACCTGCTGAAACTACGAGGAGCATGTGCCGCTTGCAGGGCGCACATACACACACACACACACACACACACACACACACCTGTGCTGACAGAAAGGAGCCGAACTGAACGTGCCACACAAATTTTACCAGTAGTACTGTTACTACAAAACAAGGGAAAATGTATATTTTTCAAGACAGGATGATAGTCTCACAAACTAGTCAATTTTCTATAATGTGATGACTATTAGAAAAAAATCGAATAAACCCATCCATAATTCCAGCTTCTTAAATGTGAATATTTTCTGGTTTCTTTACCCCTCTATGACAGTAAACTGAATATCTTTGAGTTGTGGACAAAATGAGACATCATCTTCGGCTTTAGGAAACACTGATCACCATGTTTCACCATTTTCTGATATTTTATAGACCAACTAACTCAATCAATTTAACAAGAAAAAAAATAAACAGATTAATCAACAATGAAAATATTGTTAATGTAGTTGCAGCCCTACTTAGTTGAATCTGAATACAGGGTTTAGAGCCATTTTTTGTGATTCACAACACTTATTAAAACAATTGAATACATTTATTTTTAAAAGGAAAAAATCACAGTAATGAAGAAGAGAGTATTCATTGGAAAGAGACCAGTTTATTTTTGTGCCGTGGTTTGGGAGAGACTTAACTATCACAAATTATATATGTTTCTTATAAGGTCATGTGGGGTAACAGTGACCTTGCATGACAGAGATTCTAATATATATTATATTATATTATTATATTTTAGTAGATAAGTTGATAAAAGAGCTTTTATGATCATATCTTTTACAGGTTATGTACACATTTCAGTTCTCTCCGTGATTTCCTCCACATTAAAGAAGTTAAGGTTTCCTCTTGGTGTGTGTGTGTGTGTGTGTGTGTGTGTGCGTGTGTGTGTGTGTGTGTGTGTGTGTGTGATCAATGTCATTTAGGGGTTAAACGCAGTGTTGACTGTGTAGAGCAGAGTGAAGCACAAGACCTGCCGCCTGATATCCACTAACATTCAACACATTAAGCCCTACACACTATCTACACGTGGTAAAAGTGCTGTTTAGTCTCCTCTGCCAGCTGCATAAAGATACAAGCAACAAGCCTTTACCCTTACTGGAATTTATTTTTCAGTGACCTTCACAGCAAAAGCATGCAGTCGAGGGAACGTGAGAAAAAATATATATATGCAGAAGAAAAAAAACACACACACAAGAACATGTTTTCATTTATTATTGTAATGAGGATTCATACCGATAAAATGTAAAATGTCATTTGTCATTTAGTTTTGTTGTTCTTATTTATGATGACCTCAATACCTTTAATTTGAGGGCAATAAAGGAAAGTGTTTTTGTAAATCTCTGAAAAACACGCAGGCTGTACAACAGTAAATAGAAGGGTAGATGAGGTCAGAAGGGAAGGCAAGGAAAGGAAGCAAAGGGGACTAAACAGGAAGGAGGTGAGGATTATCAACTTGGGGAGGTCTTTTATTTTTATTTAGTAATTTGAGGTTTATAGAGAGCTTAAGTCAGGCCCCTTCCGGTAGACACCATGGGACCTTATTTCGGAAAAAATATGAACGGTAGTCAACGGAGAGAGACAAATCATTTTTTGATCCCGTTTGAATTGCTCCACGAATCACACATATGATGTTTCTCAATTTAAAACATAATTTTGCAAGTCAAGAAAGTCACAGTTCGACGTGGGTTTGTCGTAGTATCATTTATTTTTGAGTGAAACTGCTCAGTGAACTACATCTCTTCTCCTGCACAACATACGTCACCAACACTAGACAGATAACGTTAGCTAGCACTAGCTAACTTAGGTATGACCACGCACAAATGAAACGTTATCTTACCTGATGTGATTTATCCAGCGACTCCTGGTCTTTTAATCAGCCGGGAAGAGAAAGTGAGGAGAAGGAGACCCGTTGCTGGTGTGAGTTCATCCCAGTAGGAAAACACACACAAAGGCATCGTAGCTTCAGAGAGAGACACGTCACTCACGCAACTTTTGGGTGTGTAGTCTTTCTAATTCCTTTTTTTCACAGTCTTTTACTTCAACAAACTGAATGTTAAATGTTTTAAATTGACAAACATCATACGTGTGAATCATGGAGCAATTCAAACGGGATCAAAAAAAGAATTGTTTCTTGCCGTTGACTACCGTTCATATTTTTTCCGAAATAAGGTCCCATGGGGTCCACCGGAAGGGGCGAGACTTAGGCTCTCTATATATTTATGAAGGCTCATTATTTATATCAGACTGTTACATTGGCAGTGCCTGTATCAAAAAATATAGAATATCTTTTTAGGATGACAGATCATTAAAGGTAGATTTAAAAACTCAGTCAGGGGAAATAAAACATTTTAAAACATGAGTTGAAAACAGAAAAGAAAGGAACAATGGACAGAAGAGAGTATTGCTCAGTCTCTCTCGCTCTCTTTCTCTCTCTCACTCACACACACACACACACACACACACATTAGGACATGTACTTACACAAACCTCATACACACTAAAACACACACAGCATGGCCCAATAGATTTATATGGGGCAATGGGGTCTTGGGGTCAGATATCCAGGGGTAACCAGAGGCCTGACCCTCTGGTTTGTTTGGGAGTTCTGGGGCACACATACACACACAGTAACACACAACTTAACACACACACATGTATATGCTGGATAGAAACTATAAATGATGTTGGTTTTAGGAAATGTTTTCATTCCTGTATTAAACCTACTGAAATAAATATCAGTGATAGGTGATGTGAACCTTTAATAATGAAAAGTAAAAGAAAATCAACAACATTTGGGGTTAGATGGCCTCAAGAAAAATACACACACGCGCACACACACACACTCATACATCAGGGTGGGGGTCAGGTGTGGGGTTAGGCTGCGAGGGTCTCTAATAGGTTCCCCTGACACATGAGGTGTCAACACTGGAGACAGAGATGTCATCATGCACACACATTGGCACACACTCATGCACTCACACATGAACACACTTAAAAATACAAACACACACATCGTGTCTCTGTGTCCAGATATCATTTCAATTGGCGAGATTACGCAAAAACTGTCACATTTAACAGGTTAACATGCTCAGGCACATGCCCACAGTCACCTCAGAAAACACTCGTATAAACACGAGACTTTTTAGATTTACCTGTTTTGGTTGAAGTGTTTTCATCCTACAGTTTCTCATATTTTACAACCTGCCCGTTTCATCCTCTAAATGATAACAGAACAGCTCATCTGTGTGTGTGTTTTTGGCATCAATGTTTGTGTATCTTATGCCAGCAGTTTGTGCGTGAATGTGTGAATTGTTATATTTATTTAGCATTTTTAAAATATGTATGTTGTCAGTATGTGAGTGTGTACGAGAGTGTATATGAGAACATATGAATAGATATGTCCAATGTTTATGTGTGTCTGCTCATGAGTCTGTGTGTGTGCGTGTGTGTGTATGTGTGCGCGCACGTGTGCGTGTGTCGTTATGGATTGCCACGTTGTGGACTTGACAGGATCATAATTACGAGCAGTGATGAAATCTACCAAGTGTTTTCTCCCTGCATGGCTGTCTGTGTGTGTGTGTGTGTGTGTGTAATATTTGTCATCCATGGCAGCACGCTCCCTGTTAGCACACAGTAACCATGATCACACCTCCATCTTCCACTAATAGGACCACGACAGACTGACGGAGAGCAAAGGAAGATAGATAGATAGATAGATAGATAGATAGATAGATAGATAGATAGAAAGATAGATAGAAAGAAAAAATAGATAGATGTAAGAATATATGAACTCAACACCTGCATGCAGAAAAAAATGGAAGAAATATTCCCATCTTTTTCATATTAAAATCCCCTGTAGGATTTCCCCACAGAGAAACTCTTTCTCTGTAGTTGGCGTTCCTCTGATAATGTATTGCAGTGAGTGAGTGAGATGTCTTAAGTGTGTGTCAGACACGCACCCGTTCACCACATAAAGGCTTTTTACCTCCCTTCATTGGTTTGTGATCCAACCCTACCTGGCACTGTAGTCAAATCAGAGAGAGAGAGAAGAAGAAGAAGAGGAAGAAGAAGAGGAGGATGGAGAGAAAGGGAGGAGGGTCTGGAGGGGTTAGTGGGGGGGGGTGGAGGGGCGGAGGAGAGAAGAAGATGGAGGAAAGATGAGAGTAGTCAACAGAGAGGGGGTGAGTGAGAGAAAGAGAGAGACGGGAGGCGCTCAATTTGCCATCACGGGTGCAACGGGGCAGAAAGTATCCAAGAAAGAGGATGAGTGTGTGCGTGTGTGTGTGTGTGTGTGTGTGAGAGAGATGAATGTTTATGCATTTACGTGTGTGTGTATGTGTGTGTGCGAGTGTGCGTGTGTGTCTAACAAGGGAGAAAAGACAACTCATTTGAATGTCAGATACGGGGAAGCGTGGCGTGCAGGGAGGGAGGGATGAGGCGAGGAGGGATGAGAAGAATGAATATGGATTACTGGGATGAAGATTCTATTATTTTCTGCCCGTTTCTCTGATCTCTTTGTCGCAATGCTATAGGCCTCTGTACTGCGTGTGTGTGTGTGTGTGTGTGTGTGTGTGTGCGTGTGTGTGTGTGTTAAAGTATGATAGAGAAAGTAAGGGTCTGCGACAGAGAGAACGTATTTGCTTATGTGATGTCTGTATGTGTTTGTAACAGTGGTTTTGTGTGTGTGAAAGTGTTTGTTTGACAACATGTGCACAGCCAAAATTCATTTCACAAGAGTGACGATGAGAGCATGTGTCTGTTTGAGTGTGTGTGTTTGTGTGTGTGAGAGAGAGAGACTGAGAGAGAGAGAGAGAGTTCTTAAGTTTGGATGAATAATAGACTTGAAATCATGAAGTGAAGTGTTTGCTTTTCCCAGCTTTGTGAAATCACAGCTACATTTGTTTCTTAACATATACACACATAATGGGATTACCCATACTCACACACCCACACGCACTTGGCAGCACTTTACTCAGCCAACTATTGATTTTCTAATTATGAAGTGATGTGATGTCATAATGTAGCATTAGAAAAGCTCTATACAAACAGCAAAACAGGTACAATTATTTGAATTTTTGCAAATTTTAAGCTTGTTTTGTTATATGTCATGAACATACAGTGTATACAATGACAAAGCATGGACTCAATACACCAATGGGCACAAGAACAACCAGTTCAGTTAAGAGCTGCAGCAATTAATGCATTACTTGTCAACTATTAAATTAATCGCCAACTATTTTGATAGTAGGTAATCGATAATTGTAAGTCACAATTCTCTGATTTGATGAGGTAGTATAAATGTAGTATACAGTAGGTTGATAAGGTATCCTTTATAGTTTTATACAGCCTTAAGTTGATATTTTAAAATACTGCCAGGGGCTTTTCTCAGACTTCAACTTAAAAACATAAAATAACATGCAATATGGGACCAGTTCTTGAAACGTGAAAGAAAAATTACGTGTTATTCTCCATCTTTTGGTCACTGTTTCCCTCTCTTCCTTTTTATGTTTCATCATAACATGCTTTTTCTTAACCTCACCATCCTCGCTGTTCATCTGATGCATATTGCTCCTCCTTCCCCCACTCTCCACACATTATCAATCTCTTTCTCTTTCTCTCTTTCTCTCTTTCTCTCTGTCTCCTGTTCTCCCTTTCTCTCTCTCCGGTTGAGTTGTGAGCAGACAGAGGGAGAGAGGGAGAGTGAGGGAGATGTGAGTCTCGGCCAATTTGTCCTGACACATAGAGATGCTCAGGTGGGAGAGAGGTGTCAAACAACTAAGAGAGAGAGAGAGAGAGAGAGAGAGAGAGAGAGAGAGAGAGAGAGAGAGAGAGAGAGAGAGAGAGAGAGAGAGAGAGAGAGACGGGTTTGTAGGAAGGGGGAGTGAGGGGATATAAGAAAGAGGGAAGACAAGAACAGAAGGGTAGAGAACGGTAGAGGTAGAGGAGAGCGCTTATACATGTATTACAACACTGTAAGTCAGATGTGTGCGTTTAAAATTTTGAGCCTGATCCAAATTTCACTCTTGGAAAACCAACCAGATTAACCAGTTAATTTTCAAAAAAAGGCCTCGTCTGCCTCAAAAACATATTTTTCATTTGCGATGTTTATTAAGCACCACGTGAGCACCAGAGCTGATGGCGAGTCAGTTGGAGCCACTTCAGTTGTTGATAGGCCTAGTCAAGTCAGGTCAAATTAATTTAATTTATGTTGTCCAAAATCAAATCAACAAATTTGCCTCAAATGGCCTTACAATCTACACAGCATATGACACCTCAGACATGTGTTTTACATGATATTCCATAGGGCTGGGAGGATTCACCTATCTCCCGATTCTATACTATCATGATACTTGGGTGCCGATTCAATATGTATTGCGATTTTGAAGTATTGTGATTCTACAAGAATTGCGATTCAATATTACGATTTATTGCAATTTTTGTTACATGTACCTTTTTTAACACCATAGGAAAAAGTTAAATCGTACACTTCTCGGGACTTTTACTTTAGTAAATATCTAAATGAATACAGTAAAAATGTCTGATTTTCAGCATGTATGTAGTCAGAGATGTCCTGAAGTCAAATATATCGTTCATTGTCAGGCATTATTTATTATTTTTTTTCCAGCAACCCAAAATTCAAAGAATAAAAACATTTCCCTCACAAATTAGTGGTATTTTCTTTTTAATTTATGAGGGACATGTAATATAATCCAATCAATCTTATTTCCATATACAGTATGTATTTTGTATACACCGTCCCCTTTCTTAACACCTTATTTTAAAAACCAGCTATAGTCACATGTGTATACTTCTGCTAACTTCGCCGAGTTCGTCGCTAGCTCTTACCGTCAGGTCCTTTCTCTTTATACTGATCATCTATGGTCAGCTCCTTCGGGGCCGTTTGAATGCATTTAACATAAATGTCAGTGTATGGGTGCTCTACAGTTTTAGCATCAGCCGATTTCACCATGAAGATAAGAGTGACGGCTGGCTTGGCCGCACGTTACTGCAATACGATAACGTTTCCTGTCCATGACAGAGTTAGCATGCAGCTTTAGCGTGATGTCTAGCTCTGTTTTTGTGTGAAACCCAAAGTGTTTCCATACTTTATTGTATGTGTAGTGTTTACCACTTTGGATTTAAAATGTGAGGGTGCAGGTCGTATCCACGCCGACCCTCCGCCGTTTTCTACTTTTTCATTTCAGCTCGCTGCGGTTTGTTTTGGTTGACGGCTACGGAACTGATATGATGTAACATAACTCAGACTACAACAATAAAAGCGGTAACTTCCTTCTACCTCCGCATTTACTCAAATGAAGCAAATATATCGATTTTGGCATTAAAAAATCTATTTCAAAATTGAAAAAAAAATCACGATACATAGGTGAATCGTTGTTTTTTTCCCACCCATAATATTTAACGTCCCTTTGACACTACAACAGCAGCACAAATGCTCGAAATGTTAAAATTCAATAAAATAAAGGGAGGGTGAAAAGAGAATGAAGAGGGATGAGAGAAGAAGAGTGATTTTATATCAGACAGGAGAGAGCGGGGGGATGGTGGGGGGGGTGGGGGTGCAGCGATGGTTCCCGGGGCGTCCCCCTGTGATAGTGGCATGTTCCCCTTGTGTCGCAACAAGAGAGAGAGTGGGATCGACAGAGAGAGAGATATCTAATCTTAGAGGGTAAGGGAGCGTGGACTCCCCAGGGCTTGTCGTGCTCAGCACCTTGTTAACCAGACATCTCTCTTTCCATCTCTATTTCCATCTCTCTTTCCACCTTGCTTTCTCTCTCTCTCTCTCCCTCTGTCACTGTCTCTCTCTCTCTCTCTCTACATCTCCTTCTAGCTCTCTGTCTCTCTTTTTGTTAGACAGGCAGGAAGAATCAGGCATCTTGCCACTATTGTCATTCTCACCTTTCCAGCTCCTCTATCCATCCATCCATCCATCCATCCATCCATCGGGATTCATTTCTATGAGGTGCGAGTAGTTAGTGTTGTTTCATTCGCCTGACAAACACTTTGTGTCTATGCATGTAACAGAAGTGTGATCATAGGTGTGTGTGTGTGTGTGTGTGTGTGTGTGTGTTTGTGTGTGTGTGTGTGTGTGTGTGTGTGTGTGTTTGTGTTTTCCTGTTGTCAGTGCATTGTCAGGTTAAGGAAACTCCTGTCTCTGGTTAATGGAACATCAGCCAAGGTTAACACAGACTGGCAGCTAAAGTCCGAGCACACACACACATACACACACACACACACAGTAACAGGGTAGTTGCCAGTCTCAAAATCTCTGGAGCAAGTCCGGTTGTCACGTTCAAACAGCAACCATAATAACAACAGTTTAGGTTTTTTCTCTACCACATATCAGACATTAGAGAGGGTTGGATTTGGATTGTATTTTATTTTACATTGCCAAAGTAGGCACACGAGGCACATACATCATTTGCAGATCAATGTAACCACAGTTAACAAAATAGGACTCAGTGGACTCAAATGTATGCTGGAATAGGAGCTGTTTTACAGAAGCTTTGTAACTCAAACACTGTCTGGTCTGAGTTTAGAAAAACTCATTTAAAATTTGTCAAAAAACTTGGGACTCAGAATATAAAGTTTTGGTAATACAGCTCCAGCTTTGTCTTAAAGTACGTCATACCAATTTCTTCAAGGTGTTTTCCATCTGTATACACCTTTAGACAGTGTTTTAGTTGTTCACATGTATAGCATTCATAAAAGCTCCCCATGTGTGGGGCAGCTCTGCCCCAGCAGGTAGCCTGGGTTAACCATAGGGTTGGCAGTACGATCGCCAGCTCCTCTTGTCCACAGTGTTCTTGAGCAAGACACTAGGAAAGAAGAATTTTTTTTTAAACCGATAACCGACCTTCGTTAACTGATTATTAACTATTAACCAATAACATTAGTGTGTCGCATGCAGCGGTGCGGTGGTATGAGCACAACAGACTCCACCGCATCATTTATATCCCTTTCAGTTCTTTAGTTTGGCTGCGAGGTTGTCAGCTGTGTGTCTGCCCGGCGTAACGATAGCAAGCGTCCGACAGACCGTGTGCGTGTGGCGGCAGTGAGTGTTGGGGGCGTTATAGCTGTGAACGTAGCATTACGTAGAGTGTACAGTTTATTTGTCGGTGAATAAATGCTACAACTCGCTCAAGACCCGAGCCAACTTCCTGTATCTGTAACTGTGGCTCAGACTCTCTTGAGGTGGGCTGTTAAGGTGGACCAGCTATTCTCCTTTAATAGACAAGCCGCTCCTCTGAGTTTTGCTCAGCTTTTTAGTTAATTTTATATATTTCTTTTAACCGTTTAACCAATAGCGTTAATCGGTTAAAATTCTTAATGTCGGTTAACGGTTAATTATTAATATCCCTACAAGATACTGAACCTCAGTTGTTCCAGATGGTCAAGCCAGAGCCTTGGATCCTATATCACTTTGGATGTAGCTCATTTACCATTTACCATGTGCCATGGACTACGAGCTGTATCCATGAATGTGGGTCCTGAGGGACTAGCTCCTCAGAGAATCTAGACTCCCAAAGACCAGTTCTGAATTTAGGTACAATGGCCCAACAAGGCTGTCTCTCAGAAACTTTTTTGTGTCGGTGCCATTGCATGGGAATAATTCATTCTTAAAAAGTTTGATGAAAGATGTCCAATGAGGCTCATGAGCAATTTGTGACGACAGAGTTTGATGCTAAGGCATCTGTGTGGGACTACAGGATATTATGCTGCTTAGTGCTGAGCTTTGAGCTTTCAGGATGCTGTAAAACAATGTGAGAAGCACTTTCTACTCGTTCAGACACTGCCGTAATGAGAAAATACTCTTAATCCAGCTCACACATACACACACACCGACACGCGCAGAGGCGTATTTCTGCTGCCGAGTGGTTTCTTGGTGAAAGCATATTGCGAGAGAAGCAGTTTAAGGAGTGGCAATTATAGTTTTGGACAACGTCATTGATTTAAACTCCTGATTAGAGGAAAGGTGACAGAGGTGGTACACACAATGGTGAGTGTAGGGGTGGGGTGAGGATGGGGGAATGGCACACACACGCATGGATGTACACGCACACACACACGCAGTCTTACTCTCTCCGTCAGTCATGGGAATGCCTTAGAATGGCAAGGGTCCCCCCCTCATTCCTGCTTTCATGTTTCTCTCTCTCCCTCTCTCTCTTTTTCTCGACACACCTGACTGAAATATTGATGTCTCCCAAGCGCTGCTGTTCATGCCTAAGTGGTTGTTTTTGTTTCAAAGAACGGGTGACTGTTTCTCACACACACACACACACACACACACACTTACACACACAGTACAGACATGGACAGAGGTAGTCAGGAGAGGAGGCACATGCACACTTGCATTATGCTTATATACAAGTTTTACACGCCTAAATGGTTATCTTTGAATATTATACAGTAACACTTTCATGAAAAGAGCGGTGCAAAAATGATGCCTTAACAATCTTAAGTATTGCCAAGTATTTAATACTTTTATCAACATGGGAGTGGGCAAATATGTTTGCTTTATGCAAATAAATATATGTATGTTTTATTGGAAATCAATTAACAACACAAAACAATGACAAATATTGTCCAGAAACCCTCACAGGTACTGCATTTAGCATAAAAAATATGTTCAAATCATAACATGGCAAACAACAGGCAACAACAGCTGTCAGTGTGTCAGTGTGCTGACTTGACTATGATTTGCCCCAAACTGCATGTGATTATCATAAAGTGGGCATGTCACGTACTCGTGGGTACCCATGGAACCCATTTTCACCCCTTTGAAAATGCCCATGCCAGTTTTTCCTCGCCAAAATTTAGCGCAAGTTCGGCGTGTTATTATTATCTCCTTCGCAACAAGCTAGTATGACATGGTTGGTACCAATGGATTCTTTAGGTTTTCTAGTTTCATATGATATCAGTATCTTCACTCTAGCTTTAAACTGAGCTGGCTACAACCTCCGAAAGATTGATTGTGTTAATGCGTTAAAGAAATTAGTGGCGTTAAAAAGAATTTGCATTAACGCGTTATTTGACACGTAGAAATCCCCAAATAACGCATGAAATAGGGAATAATCCCACAACATTATCCATATTCAGCATTAATTATTATTAGTTATTCTCAGACAGATATCACTGTACGTTGTGTGTAGAGGTGCGTGCGTGTACAGAAGTGCGGCAGCAGCACTGTCCGGGCACTGAAACGGGAGGATGGAGACAGACAGAAGAACATGTCAGCCTGTTGCATTGCGAAGCGAAGCTTCGACTACCTTCGAATATTACACACTGAAGCTTGGAAGCCCAAAAGAATGGTATTCGGGACAGCCCTAATTGAATGGTAACACATGTTGATTTTGTTTTAAGAACAGGTAATTCTCTAATAGAGAGAATTCTCTTATTTTGAAATCTGACAGAAAAAGTTATGGTTTTTAAAGTTAACTTAAAGCTAGGGTGAGTAATGCATTTTAGAAACCTTTATAGTTGTATTTCTTGAAATTCTCATTACATCCCGACAGCAATCAATAAATCAAATGCTCTGACAAAAAAAGAATCCGGAAGAAATCCGGTGTCTGTGGCTGTCACATGATAAACACGTCCAATCATGTCATTCGGCCCAAATTAAATGATTGGATGGCCTCCCTACCTGCCTGCCTGTGTGCAATCTGCCTGTGCACTTATTGCACGTCACAGGAGTCTCTCACAAGCTACTAGCTTGACAGCTGTGAGTACTAACAATAGCCATGTTCAGTGTTTATGTTTATAATAATCATTTTAGGGAGTGTCTTTGGAGGGAGGCCTGAATGGACGGACTGTCATTGTTGGCGACTTGGCAACTTTCTCGCTAGATTTAGTGACTTTGAGAGCTAGTGCTGCTAGCTAATTTCATCGGAAAAGAGTTGGCAACTGTGGGCTGAGTTTTTCGGTCGGATACTTTCAAAATCTAGTATACTTTTGCTGGTTTCTCCAATGTTGCTGACCTCAGCTTTAATGTTATTCCTTTCTCTCTTTTTTTCTTGCCATTTCAGCATATAGAGTTAAACTCGTCGCCAGAAGTCTTCCAACCTACACAGCAAAATAGGTAATGTGACTTTTTCTTTAAAATGACACAAATGAGCAATTGGGCGTCCCTATTGGCAGGACAATATTGTTTGTCAGTGCTTTCCAAAATCATTAAATATTACATTATATTACATAACATCAGGCTACTTCCACCTTTGCCTTTAAGATGACAATAGTTATTTATCACAGGGCCACACAAGACGCCTATGAGGACGTAACCAAAAACATTTAATTTACTTAATAAGGTTGTTTTAAGTGTTTGAACAAAAAAACAATACTGTTGTTTCTCTGGTGAGGACAGTGTTATTATTGGTTGGCTAGATTGTTTCCATAGAGAGCACATTTCCAAAATATTAACATGCATACTTATATTGTACCAGAGTGTTAACGTGCTATGTCTTATTATCATTCTTGAATTTTATTTCAGTCGCAGCGGCGTTCGTCTCCCTGCACGGCAGGAAAACGTTCGCATGTGTACACACACATTAAGTCAGAGATGCTGCTCTGTTCTGTGCTGCCTCTGTGTTACCGTTTAGCATATCCTATTAATATTAGATGAGAATCATTTGTATCTGAGCGCACCATTGACCTTAGTCTGCGGAGGCATGTAGAGTACATGTGTATGTATGTGTCTGCACGCTCAAGCCCGGCTCTCAGAACTTGTAATAGTGGATGTTAACGTGTAAGCGGAAAAGTCCCTTCCATTTTTTTTTTCTCCAAAATAACCAACCTCAGTTCCTACAAATTTTGAACATAACATGAATTAAAACTTTTTAAGAAACTAGTGCTGACGCTGGTGACATGCAAGTGTATCAGCATATTACAATACATATTTCAGTAATCTATCAGCTAAGTGATGGAATCCTGTTTATAAATGACCACAACAACATCATTTGGTTGTGTTTATGTAGGCTGGGAAGATTCAAAAGAGCATCAGAAGTCAACTTGGATGCTTTGTATTGATGATAGCTTTAAGAATATGGTGTTATATGAAGTAGAAACACACATTTAGCTTTGCTGACAGGGGAACAGATCTCATCAGGACCTTCCTGTATCATCAGCCTATACAGGCCGCGATACCTTTGCTGGTGTGGGGCCTCTTGCACTTGTCTTATCTGGTTGCTTGTGTGTTGGCAAAAAAAAAAAAAGGATTTTAAGCAATTTGTGCAATTTATTGTTTCACACACTAGATAAAGATGTCAGCTAAACGCTTGGTAGTAAATGGAATTACCAGGTTACACCAGAATATACACTTTCTGTCTGATACCACTTTCATTGAGAGCCTGATGAAGCCTGTGATATCTGCTGTGTTACGAGATTCATTTAGGCTGTAACCGCTTGCTCTGTGTGTGTGTGTGTGTGTGTGTGTGTCTGCGTGTGTGTGTGTGTGTGTGTTCGTGTGTATTCAGGCAAAGCTGGGGTCTACAAGCTGATGTCAGATTGTAATTGAGTAACTCTAGTTCGAATGCATCTCCATTAGCTCTCCCTATCAGTGTGAGCTCACTCTGAGCCTGCACAAGAGATCCATAGCCTCTAATCCACCCAGTGTTGCCAACTCTCAAGCATTGGCAGGGTGACTCACAAAACCATGGCTCAACTGTGACACTTTTACCGTTTTTAAAGATGCTGGTTTACAATACAGGTTTGTCTTTTGAAAGGGTTACTTCTGTAAATTGCTGTAATACAGCATTTATGTCAAATTAGAATACCGTGTGTTTTGTTGCCTGTGTTAAAGATCATGCTGTTGTTACCTTGTAGCTGGTGTTGTGGATTCACGGTGCTGAACAGGCAGTTCCCTTAAAATGTACTTTTCATGCATCTTGTAATTTGCTGCAATATTCTTTGTCGCTGTCGTTGAAGTGGCGTTCAGTGTCATAGCACTGTAGCTATTACTCTAATGTTGATTGTAAGAGGGAATCTCTCGCCGGCCCTCACATGCTCGCTCACTCTCTATGGTGGTTGAATGGCAGACGTTGTGCTATTGCTGCATCTTTTAATTTGTGCTGTGATTTTATGTTCAGCTGATGTTTTAATTTGTGTGCAGCAGTCACACTTCTTGGTTGTTTTTCGGGGCATAGCTCTTACTAGATATTATGATAAGAGGGTCATAAAAAAGTAATCACTTTCTCACATATGTAGCACCCCACACACTCATCCATCCATCCATTCTCCGCCGCTTATTCCGATCCGGGTCTTGGTGGCAGCAGGCTAAGCTCACTGTTAAAGAAAACATAAGTTCTTGCAGTTATGATGATATTGGCATTAAGGGTTGCCAGATTGCCATTGGAAACCATTTTGAGAAATTGGCAACCAATTCTTGCCTTAACATATATAAAACAGCAGACAGCATAACGTGCACCCAAAATTAATATAATTTTAATATTTTTTGCATTATTGATACTTAAATATTGCTGTTACAGGCAGAACAGGAAGCAGTCACTGCATGTGACAGCGCTGCATGTAACAACACTGCACATAACAAAGCTGCACATACATTGGTGCCTTTACTCCATGGATGTATAATAAGACCTGGATACGGTGCTGCCTCTGAACTTTGCTTCCAATTTTTTCCATTGGCCACTTGCGGTATTGCAGCAAAAATCCCCCTGCAGCCCAAAAAGCATTTTCTAAATAGACCAACATTTTAATAGAGCCAACTGTAAAACTGTTAACAGGACACCTCAAAATGCAAATAAGGTAGATTATGACTGTTTTTGACTTGGAATTTTTGGTCCATGGATGTTTTATATCTGTAAAACTTTCCTTGAGCCGAGAAAAACGATTTAAAAAGCTGTGACGTCATCACAATTAAAAGTCCATGGGCCGAGTGGGCGGGGCCAGCGGGAGAAACACTACTGCGCATTTTCAGTGGGCTGCACAACCAAGAAGTAAACCCGGAAACTAGAAAACTTTTGGCGTATGCGCCAGGTGATGTCATTTCTCATTAGAATGAATAGGCGGCATCTTGAGGTCCGGTATCCAGTTTATGCGTACAGGCATCTGTTTTAGTGAAGCAAATTAAATTGTTTGACTGCGGTTCGACTAAGCCATCAACATCACAAACAATCGCAAAGTCATTCAACTGACAAAGAACCAGATGACCGAAAAACAAAAAGGAAATTAGTTAAGTCTTGGAAGTAATCCGGCATATTTGAGCTGGACAGAAAATGATACTGCAAAGCATATACAACATGACAAGTATTCATGTCACATTTTTATAATTAAGCTCACATATACCAGCATAGAATCTAAATTACCCAAAATATAAGGTCACTAAAATGGCAATCATATTTTCGGTTTTGGCAACCAAAAATTGATGCCTAGTTGCTAGCCTGGCAACCACTTTTAAAAGTTAGTGATGAGCCCTGATTGTACTCACAAAAGTAATCGCTGTAATCTGGGAACATGGCGACATCCCTAAAGTCCATGTTGCAGTGTTGTAAGATCTCAGATACTGTATTAAAAGTACTATTTTATCACAACCGCTGGCGCTGGCCATCATTTTCATTGGTCACTATAAATTGTAGGAAATATTAGTTAAACTTTAAGGATTGGGACTGATGATCATTTTAATTCCATTTTCTTACCAAAAGTTTATTTTCTCTCAAAAGAGTTCCTGAACTTTTGAGCACAAACCCCAGACTGACTGTCCTTTTGTGAAGATACAGTATGAGAAAGAGTAGCTCGTATTTATAGATACTCTGTGTGTGTGTGTGTGTGTGTGTGTGTGTGCGTGTGCGTGTGCGTGTGCGCTTTCAGTGTGTCCTCTATGCCCCTGCATTGTTCCCCACATTGTTTTTCTTCACAAAAAGTCATGGCCTGACAAGGTGCTGCGCGCTGTAAAAATTATGCCTTGTTTATACGTATTTATTTCCCCTTGACAGTTTAATTATTTTTGGCCCCATTGGAGGAAACCACATAAAAAAACTCCCCGTGTTCATACAGATTCTAATTAGGAATGCTGGGAAATTAAAACAGAGTTGTTTCAAAATGCTGTCATTTTTCCAGGGCCTCGTCTTGGAATTATGTCTCAATCAGCACAAGCGGAAATAATTACTTGTATACCTTCTAACTGCCAACATTTACCAAATGGCAAAGCAATTTACAGCCATCATGGCCCGAGAAGCAATCATTGGGCCAACTATAAATTCACAGGCCGACGGTTTGGAGAGCAACATTGGAGGGAAGGGTTATTGTGGAGAATTAGAGAGAGAGATAAAGGGTGGCGGTCTTTCTTTCCACCTGTGTACTCCCATAGTCTCTGTTCCTCTTTCTCTTTTCTACCACTTTAATCCCTCTCTTCCCTTCCTCTCACCAATCATTCTCACTATTTTAACTCTCTTTCCTTTTCCAGACCTTCCCACTTATGTCTGCATCTTTCATCTTATTTCACAGTGAAAACATAGCACCAAGACACACACACACACACACACACACACTTCTCAAATGGAGGCAGCGCAACGATTAAGTGATTATTTCCACACACACCATTAAACACACTCATTGCAGACACAGACATGGACAAAGGCCCAGATAAAAACATACATGAGCACAGACACTTAAACACCCGCACACATTGGCTTTAAAGTAATTACTCACACACGTCATTAGACACAGACACAGATGAAGTGGACTGTGTTTATGTTCTGTGTATCTTGCAGTGTGCACTATTGTAGTCCCCTTTACTCTTTGGATGCAATAACATCATCCATCTAGGATAACAAATGAACTCATTTTCACCATCTTACAGCACAGACGGTCGTTTATGTAGCAACAGGCAAACATCAGAATGATAAATATTAGCCTGAACCTTGATTGAAGTTGTTCATATTGATGGCGACAACTGTCAAATACAGAGAATGGCACCCAAAAAAAATCTATTATATTGCTTCTGTTTCAGCAAAATTTTGGAATTGTATCCAGTGATCTTGGCAACTCATATTCTGCAGAGAAAATATAGTAGTGAAAAAGAATATTAATTGTATCTGAATGAGGCTTAACATCACTTTTTGGTTGGTAAGACATCAATAAAAAACGTTGTGTCAACGTTCAACAGCTCTTGAACTTTCAACTTGATGCAGCATATTTAAACGTTATACTCAAGAACTACATATCGGTCTGACTCTGTCCCATTATGCAGGATATATGGAAATCACTTCAGTTTTTGGCCAAATCAAAGTCAAATGAATTTTATTGATTGGATATTATCTGTGATGAATACCAATAGACTAATCAATTTTCTAATCAGTGTTCTAATAGCTGCAGTATACCAGCAGTGTAAAACAGACTTCAGTAAATCAGGACCAAGCATAAAAACATAATCCAAAGTGGTAACATGATGGTATGGTTTTTGGATTCTAAGGAATCCATTGGTACCAACTATGTCATACTAGCTTGTTGCAAAGGAAGCTAAATAATGCGCCAAACTTGCGCTAAATGTAGGCGAGGAAATACTTTCATAAGGGGTCCCTTGACCTCTGACCTCAAGTTATGTGAATGAAAATGCGTTCTATGGGTACCCACGAGTCTCCCCTTTACAGACATGCCCACTTTATGATAATCACATGCAGTTTGGGGCAAGTCATAGTCAAGTCAGTACACTGACACACTGACAGTTGTTGTTGCCTGTTGGGGTTGAGTTTGCCTTGTTATGATTTGAGCATATTTTTTATGCTAAATGCAGTACCTGTGAGGGTTTCTGGACAATTTGTCATTGTTTTGTGTTGTTAATTGATTTCCAATTATACATATATACATACATTTGCATAAAGCAGCATATTTGCCCACTACCATGTTGATAAAGAGTATTAAATACTTGACAAATCTCCCTTTAAAGTACATTTTGAACTGATAAAAAAAATGGTGATTAATTTGCGATTAATCACGATTAAATATTCTAATCGATTGATAGCCTTAGTTTGTGTTTGTTGAAACAATAATGAAGTTTATTTAACGTTGACCCACTGTTAAATTCACATTTGTAACCCACTCGCACAAACACAACTGGTGCAAATCAAATATCCACACTCACCAGAAACTTCCCATTGATGTTGAGGTCAGATTTCACATTTTGTTGTCCTTGAAAATCTTATTTTTTTTTCTGTAGGCTTACCTTTCCTCTCAACCCTTTACTCCCCCCTCTTCTACCTTTGCTGTTTAATCCCTTTTCCCCCTTCATCTCCTCTGTACGCACTCTCTCTCTTACCGTCTTTATTAGTAGTGGAATTATTCACTTGGCTTGCACCTCAGTTTGAATAAATTGAGTGTTGAACTATTGGAGAGAGGGGCTTTTTTGGCAGGCATACATTTGTGTCTGAGTATGCGTGTGTGTTATGTGTGTGTTGCGTTAACAAAGAGACAGCATTGAGAGACGACTAATCCCAGTGGAATAGCCCACTCATGTTCTGTTTGAGAGCGGCGTAATTAAAGGAGCGCACCTCTCCGAAGTCACCTATTTCAATACAAAACACTGCTTTATACAGACACACAGGCTGCGAGACACATATCCGCACCCGTGCGCGCACACACACACACACACACACACACACACACAGTGCTTTCTTACCCAGGCAAAACTCACTCTGTGTATAATTACATCCCAGTTCTAATTTATCCCTGGGAATATATCAAAACCTGAGGATGAGAAGGAGGGAGGGAGGGAGAGAAAGAGAGCGCGATGGTTACAGTGAGGTTCAGAGCGATCATAAGGTCAAGAGAATGTAATAAAATAATGCTGTGGTGATAAAATGATTTAACTATTTACGTTAGATTCCCAGACACGCTACTTATTTGTCTGTCTGACCAACCCAACGCCAAAGTGTGTAATAGACCTGCCTGTCCACCAGAGGATAGTGTGTCAGTGTCACGTTTTGCCTCGCTGAGGTGTGAATAATACACGTGTTTATGAAGGTGCAATGCCAGCAGGGGGCGACAAAAACACTCACTTAGGTTTAGGCAACAAAACCACTTGTTAGGTTATGGAAAAATGTCATAATTGGCCTTAAAATATGAACATAAATTAAGTACAATACTAGGGATACACTGATCCAACTTTTTCAGTCCCGATACCGATAGCGATACCTGGGCTTTTGGTATCGGCCGATACCAAACACTGATCCGATACCAGTGTTTATTTAAGAAGTTGTGTGCCTCACTGTGTTAAAGTGACTGGGATCATTCTGTAATGTGTATCATGTGTAAGGAAACATCCGGCTTGACGTAAACAATGCTTTCCTAACTTTGTAAAACAAAATGTGACTAATAAATATATAAATTAAATACTGTACATTTGTTGAGTTGCTATTTGTTATTAGAATAATAAATCGTACACCAACAACTTGCTGAAAAATCTTAAAAATTAACAAGAATTATAATTCAAGTGTAAACCTTTTTAATGCAGCAACAAATTGGTCAAAACTTAAACAGGAATTCAAATTACAGTATATAGTATATAAACGTAGAATAGATCGGCCCCATAGTCACCGATATCCGATCCAGCTATTTCAATCGGTATTGGCCCGATTACGCATCTGCATCCCTATACAATACGTACAGGGGGGAAAAACGTAGCAGAAGTACAGAAAACATGTCACAAACGTCGCTAACGTAACTTACAAAACACCGTTCTCAAACACTGGTCGAAAGTCCTGTGTTTGTTAGAACCATCCAACTCCCCTCTCGCCCGCTGTAAGCTGTCTCTCTCAATTTTTAATTTACGTCACTAGCTCTGAGCATACAGACTACTGTACGTGGCGTACAAATTTCAAGCCAAAAGCAAGAACTGCATTCTTATTGCACCTTTGTGCGTTGTACATTATTGTGTCATTCATACGCCTTTCCGTGCGACTGGGCTGGTCTGTCTATCTGTCTGTCTTCTCCTTCCGTTGCATCTTCTCTTTTCCACCACCACCGTGTTAAAACTTCTTACAGTCTTTTTTTTAACTTTTTGGCATTTTGACATTTTACCACACAAATTGAAGATGTGTTCAAAAACAGGTGGAGGGATATACACAGTTGATTGTTGTGCTGTTTCACAGACAGAAAGAAATATGCCGTTTCTCATTTGTTTGTGCATGAGACAAACAGAAACGTCTCAGTTGTTGAATGGCTGTGCTCGCACAGTGTTTGGCTGCAGCAGAGTACATGACCATTGACTGAATGGAAATTATGTACACACACACACACACAAACACTCAGACCCACTAACACACATCTTCAGTGTTGACATCTATCATGTCTGCCCTGTCTGTCCACGTTTGATGAGGTTACACCCCAGTCCAGCTCAAAGCCTTCCCCTTTTCCCTGTCCCTGCTTGATGAGGTCACTCCTTTCACTCGGTGATGAGGTGCGGTCCAGCCAACCTTCAATCTGACCACTGACAGGATGGTGACCGCAACTGACCCAGTCCCGTATAGCCAGAGGAAACTTCTTGGGCATTGCACCCCAATGCCCCCCCATTGGCTACCGGCCCGAACTGACCTGGTGTGTGTGTATGTGTATGTGTATTTGTGTGTGTATGCGTGTGTGTGTGTGTGTGTGAGTGTGTATATCTTCCTGTGGAAAAAACATTCTATCCTCTTTGCAAATGATTGAACTTGATGCAAGTTGCACTAAATACCACAGAAAATATATTTAACAGAACAGTGTGTAACATTTTGATTTCATCTATCAGCAGAAATGGAATATAATATTCATAACTATGTTTTCATTAGTGTATAATCACCTGAATCTAAGAATCGTTGTGTTTTCGTTAGCTTCGAATGAGCCCTTGATATCTACATAAGGAGCGGGTCCTCTTCACGGAGTCCGCTATGGTGTTCCGCCATGTTTCTACAGTAGCCCAGAACGGACAAACCAAACACTGGCTCTAGAGAGAGCCTTTCACGTTTTTACATTACCTGAAGGCCACCGTAGTTCTCCGACACGCTTGTGAAACTGCGGTAACTGAAGCATGGTAAGGATGGCCTCTGAGTGAGGCGAACAGCGTTACCACAGTTTTGCACTCGGCGGCTCACGTTACCGCTATCTTGGAAAGGGAGGAGTGAGCGGAGGGATACTCAGTTGTATTCTGCAACCACACCACTAGATGCCGCCAAACCCTACACGCTGTACCTTTAACTGTAAACTTAATTTTTGAAGGACGCATGAGATGAGGTGTATGTATGTGTGGGTGCTTGTGTGTGAGTCTTAATACATTTATATGTAACAGTATAGTTTAGATAAGTTTAGAGTAGGTTATTGCTCCCTTTTTA
This sequence comes from Sebastes umbrosus, assembly GCF_015220745.1. Classification (NCBI taxonomy): domain Eukaryota; kingdom Metazoa; phylum Chordata; class Actinopteri; order Perciformes; family Sebastidae; genus Sebastes; species Sebastes umbrosus. The sequence goes on from NC_051270.1 coordinate 16,093,468, forward strand.
TAAACGCCAAGGTCACCTTCTCCATATGACTCATTCACACCCTCTTTTTTGTCACCTCATTATACACACATCTCTCTCCCTCTCTCTCTCTCTGTATAGTATCTGTCTGTCTCTGTCTCTGTCAAACACACCTCTGTCTTCCTAGCTGTGAATCCTGCCTGACCTTTGTATGGAATAACAGGGCTGTCACATGGCTCTCTGTTCTAAAGAAATCACAACATACATCCCCTAGGTTTATAAGCATCTGAGTGCACGTGTGAGCGTCTGTCGTCTGTGTGATTAAATGTTTAGATTTATTTTTTACTCTGTGATTGCCTTTTTGAAACCGCTGCGCACACCGCCACACAAATCTGTTACGCTGCACTGTATACAGTAGACGTAGTCGTGAGATATGATTGTAGATGTGTGAATGCATAAGCTTTGGTTTGCTATGCACGTGTGTGTGCGTGAACGTGGGTGTGTGTGTGTGTGTGTGTGTGGGTGTGTGTGTGTGTAACTTCCATGTACCCTCCTCCAAAGGTTACCCGGACAGAGTTTTGGTGACAGGCTCCAGAAAGCCCCCCTAAACCCAGCAGCTTTTCCCAGCAGCTGGTGTTCTCTCCTTGGCCTTGATCACCATCACTGCCCCTTCCCTCCCTGGAGGTGCCTGGGTGGACACACACACGCTTGTCCACACACACACACACACACAGACACACACTCATACATGCACAGATTTAAGTAAGTAAGTGTTGTAATTAAAGCCATGACATCTCAAAATGTTTTCCAGTGTGACAGGTCATCTTACTTGATTTATCCACTGATTATTTTGTTAATTTGACCAGTATGTGACATCTATGCAGGTGTATTGGTGAAAGCCTACGAAATGTTGATTATTTGACCAAACTGAATGGTTCCATCTGCTCATTTACCATCTATGCATATGTTCTGCAAAGCAAAACAACAGTCCCAAGCCTCTGAGTGTGTCACTCTCCGTGATTGTGGAAGATGAAACACTGAAAACCTCAATTCAGCTGCAATGTGAGCATGTGTTGACTGAGCTTATGCATATGTAAGCTAGCTGTCTATATGGACATTATACAGTATACAGTACATTCACGTGTGCAAGGAGGTGTGCCTGACATACGACGTGTCTGTGTGTGTGTGTGTGTGTGTGTGTACCCTCATCTTTGTGAGGACCAAATGTTCTCACGATGAGTGTAGAGGAAGGCAACCTCTTTAAAGCCAGGACATTTTTAGGTGCTACTTCCTTGGTTATTTCTGACCTGGGGATTTAAGGCTAGGTTTAGATTAAAGTGAGGGTAGGCAGTATATTTTTGGCATCATTGGGCAAAAATTCCATAATAACCTTTCAGCATATTGTAATTCAAGTGCTGTGAGAAATAACTAGACTTCTGCACCTCCTCATGGCTCTGTTTTCAGGCTTTAAAAATCTAGCACGTGAAGGGAGACTTTGGTCAATCACAGGTCATTTCAGAGAGAGAGCGTTCCTATTGGCTGTGCTCCGGCTGGTGGGCGGCGCTTGGTATTTCCTCAACTGTTCTCCACATGGCTGCCGGGTCACAAACTTTTTCCACAAGATGTTTATGAAAACATTTAAGGCGAGAAATGGGCATTACAGTAACAGAATATTAATTCATATTTGATCAGTGCTGTCTAGTTTGACCATTTGGTCGGAGTTTGCGAGTGATTGACAGCTGTTCAGAGACGGCAGGCTCCAGCTCGGCTCTGATAGGTTGTTTACCTCCGCTCTGTGAAATCTTGCAGATGCCATTAAGAGCACCTTACTACTAATACTTTTTTTTAATCATATTTCTCCATTTCTACCCACTGCTGCTTTAAGGTAGGCAAACTTGTCACCTTTCAATGAAGTAGGCCGTTTTGAATCCAAAATAGATCACCTACGTGATTCGTGCAGGGAGGGGGGTCTCTCTGGGTCGTCCGTTTTTGAGTATCCTCATGCCTTAAGATAAGAATCCCTTACCTATGACTTCTTTATGCTAAGATCATATTGTGACTACTGTCATAACCACAATGTAATTAAAATATTTGCTTTTGGATTTGAGATTCACCAATCGATTGGCCACTGGTCGAAAACAGTCGATTGGCAGCTGATCGGCCATGACTGGTGACCGGCCCATCAGTCTCATATCCTATCCGTTTTTTGGCCAGCCAAATTTACACACATGTGCTGCGTGATAGTTTTATGTCACAGACAGTAATGCCCCAGTCACTCACACACACACGACATGAAGTAGCCTAATCATGTCACTTGAGAAGGAGGCAAATGCCAAGTTCACTGAAAACGTTGGAAGCTGAATTTGAATTACCTTGTGAAAGTTTTTCTTTAAGTTGAAGTGGTTGTGATATCAATTTATTTGCAGCTTTTACCTGTTTGCATCTCTGATTAAGGTTATGAATAAGTTTAGGTCAAGTATTAAGATATGGCTGTAGAATTATGGTTCAGTTCAAAACACATGACATTTATCAATATTTGTTAGTTATTACTTTATATAAACCTAAATTGCATCTGTGAAAACTAGTGTTGTCACGATACTGGAATTTTTGACATAAAATACCTTGAAAAATATTGATATTCAATACCATTTTTGATACCAATTTACACAACATTTGATTTTTATTTAAAGATAAATAGCGGTGTGTGTGTCAACTCACTATCTGAGAGAAGAGAGAGCAGAAAGCGCAACTGGTATCCGTGTATCGATGCTTTGAAAATGAGTATTGAAAAAGTTTCAAATGTTCAGTATCGATACTTCAACACTAGTGAAAACGCACTTCTGCAGCCCAATTTGTATTGTTCATTTATTGTTAATAATAATTTATAATATTGAATTTATATATTTTGAATTCATATAATATCACTGTTGCTGTGTTGCTAAATTTGTATTATTTATTGCTTAAAAATAAAATAAAATAAAATAAATAAATAAAAATATAGTCCTAATGGAACATCCTTGGAAACATAGATGAACACGCTCTCTCACTCACTCTCTCACTCACTCACTCACTCACACACATCCTGAAATGAACTGCAGCAAAAGTGTAAGTGTAGTGTTTATCTAATAACACCTTGTGACTGCAAAACCTCTCACTGCTATTACCCCAATTGGACAGTTTGGTGACAGAGGTGTCTTTTCAGGTCTCCATCTCACTTTTTCTTCCCTGCTTTGAGATTCTTGCAATGTCTTGCTATCTCTCTCTCTCTCTCTCTCCCACACATACACTCACACACTCTCGATCTCCCTCTTTTCCTTCTTTTTCTCTCCCTGGGTTCAGTGGGTAGCCGGTTGGAGGGCCGTGCAGGGGGTCTGTGGTCAAATTGGCCGTTTCCACACTGTGTTCTGCTGTACCTGCTGACAGAGCTATCAGATAACTTAGCTCCATCTCTCTCCTCCCTGCTGGCAATAGAACTGTGTGTGTTTGCGTGCAGGCGGGTGGGTGTGTGGGTCTGTGGTTGGGTGTTGTTGTGTGTGAGTATGTGAGAGGATTTTAGGTGCATTGATGATATTGGCTTTTATTCATGAGTTTTTATTATTGGTATGATTTTTGAATTTATGATGACTTTATTTTGCATGCTATATAGATAAACACACACTCACACAATTAAGTCTGTGTGCTGCAGTTGGCTGTAAACTGACCAGAGTCCATAGCTCCCTCTGTTGGCTAGTGGGGAACTACAATCTCTCCCTCTCTCTGTCTCTCTCTGTCTGTCTGTCTCTCCTGCGTTGGCAGCTCTGTTTCCCTTTACAAAAGCAGCAAAAGCAAAAGTTCAATATTGTGTGTTTTGTAAAATTTCCAAATTGCTTCTTTTAAATTTTTGTTCCAGCTTTACCTAGTTGTAATAATTAAATTTAACTAATTATCATTAAATATCAATAAGAAAAAAACACCAGGTGCTATTTGATTATCAACCCAAAAGTAATGTTTTTGTGAATCAGTCGTACAGGAGCTTTGTTTGCAGTCTTAGCCTCAGTCTAGTGATATACTGTATGTGTGTGTGACTGGCACATATGTGTCGATGGGTGGCCTGAGGTCAACTGCTTAAGTGACCGCCTCCTGAATTTGTTAAAGACCGTTTTGACCAGCACAGACACGCACACACACACACACACACACGTATACGCAGGCACACACACTGCCCTGAATGAACTTGCTGTGGCCTATCGAGTGGTGTGATTGATGTCAGTGAGAGTTGCAATGGATAATTCTTCCACAGATGTCAACAGGCTGCCACCACAGGGTCAAAACACACACGCACACACACGCACATACACACACACGCACATACACACACGCACACACACACACACACACACACACACACACACACAATCACAGACAATAGACAAGAGTGAGAGATCAGCAGTGTACAGAGTACAATAGCCTTCACTGGGAAGATGGTGCAAACAAGCCCATTCACGCGCGC